>NC_133662.1:246622251-246862374 GCF_037893015.1 Macrotis lagotis | reverse complement strand
TATTTGGGGTTGATATTCTCTCTTTCACATTCTCTCTAACTTTCTGCTTCTGGGATCTATGAGGTGACAGAGTAATCATGTTCTATCAGAACTTTTATGAGCAGAGGTCACAGGGAAAACTCAGATCTCAATGGGTCTTTGATGACTTGATGCTATTGTCAGAGAGGCATCTGATTCATTATGTCTAGGGTATCTTATCATTAATAACCTGGGGCTTAATTCCTCACTTTTTCATAGCTACTGGGATTTGGGAAAAGTAGTAATGAAGAGGTTAACACTTAAAGATAGAAATAGGGGTGGTTTTGTGACACAGTGGATAGAGCACCGGCCCTGGAGTCAGGAATACCCGAGTTCAAATCTGGCCTCAGACACTTAATAATTACCTAGTTATGTTGGGCAAGCCACTTAACCCCATTGCCTTGAAAAAAAAAAAGATAGAAATATTAAAAACCAAAAGAAAGATAGCCTATATTTTATTTCACACATATGAATACAGTTTAAGTGAATATACTCTGCTAATTTCAAAATCCATTTACAGGACTAGGTAACTTAGTAAGGTGACCTTGGTTAAGAAGAGAGGGTTCACATTATTATTCCAAGTTGTCAGAGTGTCATTTTATGAATAGCTACATCATAATATTAAACAAATACAAGGGTATAAATGGTCTGTGCTCTCTATTTAAAGTATTTGTAATTGTATCCATCTATTTAACAGTTTCTTAGATTTGACAATTCATCTTTATAAATACCTCATTTCAAGCAATTTCATAAATAAAATCATATTTCTCATGACTTTCAAATCTGCCATTGCTTGTCACCAAGTGAGTAAAGAATTCCACTGACCAGTAAAACCAGGATGTTGATGTATTTATCATTATCCATTGAACTGAGTCACTATACTGAGTCATTATACTATGTTCTTGGTTCCTCATGAGATCCAGTTTGTTAATTAGGTGGTCATTTTTGACCACATCTCAATCATATTGCTACACAACTGGTTTTGTATTTCATCTTTAATACATTGGTCATTCCCAACTTGCCTTATTATTTAAATGTATTTATGTGTATCACATGTGGTGTTCATTTTGTCTCCACTTTGATCAGGCTTCATCTCTAAACCTCATAGGTCTTATGGAGTGGTGAAGGTGTCTAAAGTGTGGAGTAGATATGTTTACTCTAGGAGGTTATGTGATCATAACTCCCTCCTTCTGTTGTATAATTTTCCAGTTTCTTCCAATTTGAGTCAACCCTTCATTCTTTAAGAGTAATTATTACCTAAACAAACTACCATGTATAGCCACTGTGCATGTGCCTTTGGGAAAATTTTACCCCAACTCCAGATCATTTACAGTGTCCCTCAGAGGAGCAGCCTTTTTGTTCTAAGATGTTAACTAAGAGTTAAGAGTTCTTTCTTTTTTTGGGGGGTGGGGAACTGGTTGAACAGAGTAAATGAAAAAGGATGACACAACATGGCTGGATTATGGCGTAGATTTCAGATATCATTAGATCATTTTTCCTTCCAAATCTTTCCCTAATTCCATTTTTCATTACTCTCTCCTTATTACCATCAGGGCTACCCCTGACTCTGCCAGTTGCACAGATTTTCATAGCCTTTCAGGTCATTTCTCCTAACTGTACTCCACCCCCATATCCATTTACTTGCCAAGTTTTGTTCTTTCTGCCTCTTCCACATCTAGCCCCTCTCTCCATTCCTCTAACTTCTACTCTACCTTGGTACTTCATCGGTCCATTTGCCTGGACTATTACAATAACCATCCAATTGCTCTCCTTGCTTCAAGTCTTTCCCTTTTTCCCTTGCAATCTCCATACACTGCCAAAATGAATTTTCCTTCCATAAAAGATAGGTCTGACCATATCGCTCCCCTCCACAATAAGTTCTAGTGGCTTCCTATTGACTCTAATATTGCTTATTATTTCATCTTTATCTCATCCTTTCAATCTTTCTATTTTATCTTTTAAAACAGACATTCCAATGGTAGGCTATGTGTTTTTAACTTGTAAATAGGTAGATATGAACATATGGGGAATGCTTGCTCAATTTTATTTTTAGTGACAGAGGCAAGACCAAATGAGTTAGTTGTTTGCTAGCTATTGTTTTTCCTGTCCAGGTGTCAGCAAGTGCCTCCAAGGCAGCCCAGACGTGTTTGGGAGGGTTGTATCTTCTTATCAAACAACTTTGTGGCTATTGATTTAGCCTGGCTTCTCTAGCAGTTTGATTTCATTTCTGTATTTGGTTTTTGCCTGCTCAGTGATGTAAACATACACTGGCTTCAGTCCCCCATTCTGCAAAGAGTTCAATGCTTTTGTGATTTCCCCTGAGTCATATACTTTTTTCTGGTCCACAGATGCACAGCCTGTGAGATCTTGATAATTTTTGTATTTTTCTTGAGGTTTTCAGACTCTATGTTTGTGATTAGTGGTTGAAAGGAAACTTGACTGTTCTCACTGTTAGAAGTCTCTGGTAGGTCCTTCTCAGTTGGGGAAAGAATATCATTCATATAAAAAACTTCTAGCTTTACCAAAGAAGAAAAATAGATCTAATTTTCAGGATTTATTTTTCAGAAGTAGCCTAGTTTGGGATATTTTCTGTGGAATTGTAGAATCCCAAGAGACTTCGGTTGTTGTAGAGTCTAGCTTATGGTGGTCTGGGATTGCCTCTTGACCCCTGGGGGATGGAAGGGAAAGGAATGTTTTCTTCTGAGATCACCCCATTTGAGAGTTAGCCACTTCTGGTGCAGACATGGTGCCTCTCTAGAGGCAGATGAGATCTGATCAGTCTTCAGAATGCACTGTTCTTCTAGGGACACAACTCCCTAGTAGTTGCTTTTTGGTTTGATGACTACAAGATGCTCAGGCAAGGAATTCATGATCTATAAAACTCCTAATAGAGTTCCCATTTAAAGATCTTAAGGCTGAATTCTATTTTAAAACCAGTATCCTTCTGTAATAATTACTGACAAATCACCTGTCATAATTGAGGTTTTAAGATATTTAAGATTATTTTTAAGAGAGGCACATCTGTTTAGTTCATTTTAAAAGCATAAAGGCCAACATCCTCCACTCAGATGTTATGATGCCTCATGGAGGTGAGTCTGGCTTCTCCAGAGTGTGTTAGCAGAGCACACATGCAGGCAAGATCCTGTTATGTAGGTAAAGCTTTGGTTTGGACACAGAAATTTCCTGTATGCCTGCCATCAATCTGTCAGTTTTGGTAGGTTTGAAAAAGGTATAACACAAGAGTGTCCATTGGGTGGTAAATTTTCAACTATAGTAACGCTTGAGGAAAGTCTACTAAGTCAGTGAACTTCAAACTTTTTAAACCCAGGCACCCTTGTTTTTTTTCCCCTTGGTGAATATGCTGCTGCTGCTGCTGCTGCTGCTGCTGTGTGTGTGTGTGTGTGTGTGTTGAGGAAAATGATTTTCTTTTCATTGTACCAACTGTACAATTGTACAGTTGATGCAGTTGTAGTTAGGCTACAACTACCCCGAGGGGCCAGTGCTTGGATGGATGAAGATTGGGGAGTTTTACAACTGTTGGAACCAGTGGAGTGGGAAAATATTGACTTGAAATAGGGGCAGCTAGGTGGCAACACTTAATAATTACCTAGCTGTGTGGCCTTGGGCAAGTCACTTAACCCCGTTGCCTTACCAAAAAAAAAAACAACAAAAACCTAAAAACAAAAAAGAAATGGGCAAAGAGTAGGTGAGATTGTGTTGGAGACAAGCCCCATGATTGAGTATAATGGAGAGGGTGGCATGTGACCCATAATTCCTAATCTCTGATTGATCATGGCTCCTTTGGGATCATGCCATGGTCCTCCAGGGAATCTTGCACTTCATTTGAGAGGCACTGTACTAACATACAATATGCCTAGGCAGGAGATGCACCCATAGAGTTGAATTCATGGAGCCTTAAAGCATCAAAAGGCTATTATTATCTTAGAACAACAGAGTTTTATGAAATCATTCTATAAATATTTAAGTTCTGTCATACTTCCTCTCCAAAGTTGCATTGACTCACAAAGCCTAGAACTCAAAATCTGGCCTTGTCTTTCCAATTTCAGGGCTCTTTCTGCAACAGAATAGGAGCATAAGACAGAATCAATGCTCAAGGCTCTTAGCATCCAATTAAAGAAACTTGTGCAATCCAGGATTGCACAATGCAAACATAATGTATTTCCAAAGGGCTAAGTGACAAGGTCTATAGGCTGTAAAGTCCAAAGGAGAGAGACCTCCCCCCACCTTGTCCACAGAATAAAGCTAGGTGTTCCCACTTCCAGCCTGGTGATGATCTTTGTCATGTGCTAAAGACACGGGAATGCCCACTTACTCAGAACAATGAACAAGTTCTAATTCTCTTTCTCCTCTCAAAACCAGGAACAGAGAAATAAGTCCAGACTTGTTCTTAGTCTTCTTCTACTTAATGTGATATGCACAAATGACTTGTTTTTACTTTGACTACTGCCTCCCTATGTACTCCCCTTTATTAGAGAAGGAAAGGGTGGGTAGATGAGAAATGAGTTTCTGTATACTTGGTCACAAGGGAGAGATCTATGGGAAGGGCGGTGAAAGGGGGAGTTAATTGGTAAGTGACAGCCATGTAAAAAAAAATCAATATAGCATTTTAAAAAGAGAGAGAAATGGCCTGCAATCTGTGAATGGAAAGCCCTGTTTCCTGAATGCTTTTTATATCAGTGCACAAATAAACTCAGTGGTAATGGAGTGTACTGCTTCCTGTCATACACTGTCCAGGTGATATTAGCAGTAGAACTAAAACTGATGTCTTATTACTCAAAAGCGTCCCCATGTTCATTTTCTTTTTGAAAACAGTTTGAATGGCCCTTAGACAGTTGTTTTCCCTTAGGTATCTTGAATGAAATATAAAGATGACCTTTATAGGTTAGGGCACAGTCTGATGATGGAAAGCGATTCATTTTTTAAAGGATTCACATTTAAAGCTGCATTTATTATTACCATTAATACACCTTTAAATAATGGCAGAGCATGGGGTGACTAGGTGGCGCAGTAGATAAAGCACTGGCCCTGGAGTCAGGAGTACCTGACTTTAAATCCAACTTCAGACACTTAATAATTACCTAGCTGTGTGGCCTTGGGCAAGCCACTTAACCTCACTGCCTTGCAAAAAAAAAATCTAAAAAAAAAAACCCAAAACAAATAAATAAATAATGGCAGAGCAGGCTAATTAAATTGAAGAGGACTGTTTCTTTCTTTCTTTCTTTCTTTTTTTTTTAAAGATTTTTCAAGGCAATGGGGCTAAGTGGCTTGCCCAAGGCCACACAGCTAGGTAATTATTAAATGTCTGAGGTCGGATTTGAACCCAGGTATTCCTGACTCCAGGGCCGGTGCTCTATTCACTGCGCCACCTAGTCACCCCAAAAGGACTGTTTCAACACAGTAACACAACCTCATAGTCCACAAGTATAGATTTAAATCTGTTATGCCAATTTGTCAATAAGCCTTTATTAAGCCCTTGCTATGGGCATCAAATATTCTTTTTGGGTTTTGTTTTGTTTCTTTTTTTTTTTTGGTAAAGCAATGGGCTTGCCCAAAGTCACACAGCTAGGTGATTATTAAGTGTCTGAGGTCGGATTTGAACTCAGGTCCTTCTGACTCCAGGGCCAGTTCTCTAGCCATTGTACCCTCTAGCTTGCTTCTTGCTTCTCAATTCAATAAACTCCTCAGTCAAACACAGGGATATTCCTCTCCTTTATTTCCTCCCCACCATCAGTTTGTAATTTGGATATTTCTTTATCTGATTATCATCTCCTGGTTTTCCCTTTCTCCCTAGGGCTAAACTTATTCTCCATCCTCACCAACACATCTAGTCACACTTCCTATGCTTTTACCCCTGCTCTGACCTTACTTACTTTCAAAATCTTTTACTTTTAGTTTATCACTTCAACTTGACACCATCTTTTCCTTGTGAATCCCTTGCTTCCTTGGCCTATTGTCATTCATCCTTTTCTAAATGAGTTGAACATTGATCATATGTTGAAATCCAATGGGTGCATATCTCTGCCTTTGTCTCACTGTCAGTTGTCAGACAACTCTACCAATTCTTTTACTTTCCCATAGATTCTGTTCCAAACTTTCTCTCTTCATGCCACATAAATTACCCTTTCCTCTCCCTTTTAGCAAAGGTTCTAGACTCATGCTTCCCTGAAAACAAAGACCATTCTTTCTTCTGTGGTTCCATATTTTGACTCATTCTAGCATCCTCCTCCTCCTAACTCCAAGCTTGAAGAATGAGGTGATTCTTTTTCCCAGACAAGCCACCCCTTCTCCTTCTGCCCCTGATAATAAGCCCTCCCATCTACTCCAGGAACTTGCTTATTCACCCATTCTTTCTCTCTCCTATTTTTCAACTGTTCCTTTGCCATCGATTTTCCCCCCATATTCATTGGTCTCTTCCATCCTTAAATGTTCTTCCCTTGGAATCAGGAAGGCCTGAATTTAATTCTGGGAAAGCCACTAGACCTTTCTCAGTCTCAGTTTCCTCACCTATAAAAAAATGCAACTTTGAACATCTTAAAGCATCATATGGATCATGGCCATAGAGCTGGTCAGCTCCTGAAGTGATCATCTTAGTCCTCATCCTTTTTGACCAATCACAGTATTCAGCACAGTTGAGAACCCCATTCTTCTGGTTACTCTTTCATCTCTGTTGACATATTTAATTTCCTACCTGTCAGACTGACCCTTCTCAGTCTTCCTTTCTGGTTCATCATTCATGGTCCCTCTCTTTTCCTTTCTTTCTTTTCTCTTGGTAATTTCATTGTTACCCAAGGACTTAACTATGATTTCTATGCGGATGACTTACAGATGTTCACATCCAGATTTCACATGATCTCTTCCTGAATTCCCAGGCTACATCTCCACCTATCTGCTGGACATGTCCATCTGGATCACCAATAGGAATCTAAAATTCGGTCTATCTGAAACAACTTGTTATCTTTTACTTCTTCCTAATTTGCTTATTTCTTTTAAGAGAAGCACACTTTCTTAGTTCATTAAGTCTCGCTCCCCATCTTTGTTCAGTTATCAGATCTTATAAATTTTCTGTCTACCTATGTCTCAAATCCATTCCCCAATTTTTACTTATGTCCCAATTCCTTCAAGACCAGGCCTTCATTATGTCTCTACAGGAGAATCTCCTCATTGATCTCCCAGAATGTCATCTCTTCCCTCGCTTGCCCATCTTCTACAGAGGTGACAAATTAGTAACCTCAAAATTTGGGTCTGACCATGTTATTTTTCTGCTCAAGAAGGTTTCAGTGACTTATATCACTTTTAGGATAAATTGCAGGTTCCTTTCTTTGGCATTTAAAACCATTCTTTACCTAGTTCCAGTCTATGTTTCTAGGCTGATTCCATGTTATTCCAACTCCCACACATTTGACTTTCAGCCTGACTGGTCTTCTTGTTATTACCTCTAGACTCCATCCTATCTCTTTCTAACCTGCTCTCTTAGGTCCCCTTCACCCCTTGAACTCTTGGTCCATCTCAAGGTTCAGTTCAAGTACCATATCTTCCAAGAGACCTACCCCTATTCCCCAAGTTGTTAGTACCCCCTCTTTGTACAAAGCTTGTATTTACTTCCCTCTAAACTTCTTGTGCATGTACTCCTCTCTCTCACTTCTGCCAAAGAGAAGATACATTTTTTTTTGTCTTAATGTACTGGTACACAGTAGGGTCTAATAAATTCTTGTTGATGACTGAGGAAAGGCTACCTGTTGCATTTGGGCATATTTTCCTATATTTTCAGACATCAGTCTCCTCAGTTGTAAAATGAATGAGAAGAATTCTAAGATCCCTTGTTGATATCTGAGGTATAATTCACTAACTTTTTCAGGATGCTTTTTTTAAGTACTAGAAAATTGTTGGATGAATATTGTTTTTTTTTCTTTTCTTTTTCTTTTTTCTTTTGCAAGGCAATGGAGTTAAGTGGCTTGCCTGAGGCCACACAGCTAGGTAATTATTAAGTGTCTGAGATTGGATTTGAACTCAGGTCCTCCTGACTCCAGGGCCAGTGCCCTATTCACTGTACTACCTAGCCACCCCATGGATATTGTTTTAAAGTAATATTTTTAGGTTGTATTCTGCACAGGAAATCTTAACTTCTTTGTTCTTCCTGTTACCTGCATGATCAAAAAGAAAATTCTCTATTATGATGGGAAAGTCCTTCTCTGACCTTCTTAGCATCACTCTCTTCCACTTGCTGTATGATCCAATGACCCTGGTCTTGCTGTTTCTTTCAAAAGAAAAGAAAATCTTGTCTTGATTCTTAGGCATTTTCATTGGATGTCTGTTAGAAGGCTCACCATCTCTGCCCCTTGATTTCCCTTGCTTTCCTCAAGTCCTAAGTAAAATCCCACATTCTGCAAGAACCTGTAATCAGGAAGACCTAAATTCAAATCTGGCTTTGGATACTTACTAGTTGTGTGACCCCAGGCAAGTCACTTAATCTCTCTTTGCCTCAGTTTCCACTTCTATAAAATGGAGATAAGAATAGTCCCTACTTCCCAGGGTGGTTATGAGGATCAGATGAAATAATATTTGTAAATCATTTAGCACAGGACCAGAAACCTAACAGGAGTTAAATAAATGTTAGATGTTATTGTTGATATTACTAGTCTTTATGATTCAGACCACAAAACATTCCATGACATGGCAATCCCACCGAGAAACTTAGATTTCTTTTCTTTGTATTTGTCAAAATTAATAAAAGTGATTTTTCCTTAGATGCAGTATTTACTAGCTCTGTGACCTTTTACCTCCAGGCCTCAGTTTCTCATTTCTGAAATAATGGTCCTAGACCATAGAGTCCTTCAAGACCTTTCCAGCTCCAACATTCAGGGATTTTGGTCTATTTTCTCAGGACAAGTAGATTGCCTCAAATTTTATAATGTGCACGGTATTTTGTGGCAGGTTTGCCTTTCCTCATTTGTAATTAATTCATCTTCTTGGGCACTTTAGATGATCCACTTGGCTTGTTCAAGGCAACTGGTGTGTGTCTGTGTGAATAATCATATATAAGCCATGACTTCATGATATATATATATATATATATGTATGTTGGCATGTAACATACAAACATGTGCACACAGCTCATGACTATAGGTTACACCCACCAACACATACACACATGAATATACACACACATGCGTGTCTTTGCCTGGCACAGTTTCCAATTTGTCACATGAAAATAGTTTCTGATCATGGTGAGTTCTTCCAAGACTATCGCAACATTTCCACACCATTTCTGTCTTTCTCAGTCTGAAATTCTGGAATTGACAAAAGTAGCACAGTAGTCATTATACAGTTGGCGCTTAATAAGTGTTTCTTGGTGATTAATTGATACTGATTCTTAACCAGATGGTCAACCTGAATTTTTCTTTCTCTGTTTCTTTCCTACCAGATGTTGATCATCTTCACAGATTAGAGTCTCCATGGCCCGGACGTTATCTAAAAATCATTTTGAGTAAAAGATCTGTGGAGTAAGGCGATCACAGAATCAAGATGGTGGGAAAACTAAAGCAGAACTTATTACTGGCATGTCTGGTGATCAGCTCAGTGACTGTCTTTTACCTGGGGCAGCATGCCATGGAGTGCCACCACCGGATTGAGGAGCGCAGCCAGCCTATCAGACTGGACAGTGTTAAGGCCACTCCCAGAATGGGCTTGAGCCCACAAGTCAACAAGACGGTCACCTACCACAAGGACATGCCTTTAATTTTCATCGGGGGAGTGCCTCGGAGTGGAACCACACTCATGCGGGCCATGCTGGATGCCCACCCCGATATCCGTTGTGGAGAGGAGACCAGGGTCATCCCTCGAATCCTGGCCCTCAAGCAGATGTGGTCCCGGTCCAGCAAAGAGAAGATCCGACTGGATGAGGCCGGGGTCACAGATGAAGTGTTAGATTCTGCCATGCAGGCGTTCTTACTCGAGATCATTGTGAAGCATGGGGAGCCAGCTCCTTATCTGTGTAACAAAGATCCTTTTGCCCTAAAGTCATTAACCTACCTGGCCAGGTTATTCCCCAATGCCAAATTTCTTCTTATGGTTCGAGATGGGAGGGCATCGGTACATTCCATGATTTCCCGAAAAGTTACCATAGCCGGATTTGATCTTAACAGCTACAGGGACTGTTTAACTAAGTGGAACCGTGCCATAGAGACCATGTATAATCAGTGTATGGAAGTCGGGTATAAAAGATGCATGTTAGTCCATTATGAACAGCTTGTCCTGCATCCTGAGCGGTGGATGAGAACTCTCTTAAAGTTTCTCCACATCCCATGGAACTACTCAGTATTGCACCACGAAGAGATGATCGGGAAGGCAGGGGGTGTGTCTCTGTCTAAGTGAGTAGGATGTGATGTGGTTCTTCTTACTCTGGGTCCCTGTGAATGGAGGGGAATCTGAGCCCCTGCTAGAAAAAAGTATCAGCATCCCCTGGGACCTGATACTTAACTGCTTTGTGACCTTGGACAAGTCTCTTGAATCTTTGCTTTCCTCATCTTTAGCAATTAGGCAAATGATACTCTAGCACTCATCTACCTCATAGAGGGGTGTTGAGGACCCAAGGAGATAACATAGGCAAAGGGCTTTGTGTAATACGCTATTACAGTTTTGGAGCTGCTTCTATTATCACAGCTCAGGGTGGACACTTTACTATTCCCTTATGTTTGTAGCAGCCAGCTGCTGTTTTCCTAATGTGTTGGACAACAGCAATGATAATAAGAACTAGCATTTATTTTCCACTCCAGAGTTTACAAAGTGCCTTACATACGTGATCTCATTTGATCCTCCTGATGGCTCCCTCCCATGGAGCAGTTCTAGCCCAGTCTGATTGAAGAGGACACCAGGGATCAGGGGACAAGGGACTTGCCTATGGTGATGCAGCTACTGAGAATCAGAAATGGGATTTAGACCGTGGTCTTCCTAGAACTCCAAAAAAGGCATTCCTTATCCACTATCTCATGCTATTTCACTTGATTCTGTTTATCTCATTGGTCTCTGAACAATTTTGAGAATTAAATCTATTAGTTTTTGTCCTTTGGTGTTAAAATATGAGGAAATATTCCCAATACGGTGTTGACATATAGAACCTAGAAAATACGAAGACTAATAGAATCATGGGATTTTTTTTAATACTTGAAGAGAACCTTAGATATTATTTAGTTCAATTTCATATTTTTATTGGTATGGAAATTTAAAAAGTTAGAGAGACATAATTTCTGAGTAATTTAATTATTTTATTAATAGGACCCCACATTTATTAATAAAGTCTGATCATTTGGCCCTTTCTCTTAAACCAAAGACAATCATGGAGTCAAGCTTACAATTTATTTATCTTTTGAAGAGTGGTATTCCCCAGAGTGGAAATCAACCCTGATTAGTTAACAGTTAATGAGAGAATATTACACTGAAGGGCTGGACTTGAACTTTGATTATTTCATCTGTTTCTAAGCTCCCCCAATCTTAGGCATTCTATTCAAAGAAAGTATGCCCCAGCAGACCTGAGCAGAGCACTGGCTTCTCCTCCTGCGTGGATTCTGAACAAGAAAGTTAGTTCAATCTCTTTATCAGCAATGTCCTTCAAGAGTCTGAACTTTTAAAAATAGAGACTTTAGAAAAAGGGGGAAATTCCATATCTCTCCAAATCATTGGTTATTAATAATCATTTCTCTCACTGGAGAAGAAACTGGAGTCCAGTGATATACATTGACCAGATTTCAGAGGTCTTTCCTAGAAGACTTTTTTTCTGGGAAAAAACTTCTTAGAATCTAAATCCTATTAGAGTCATGACATTTTGCCTCTTTTCTTTATGAAGTGACCATCAAAGGATTCTTGGCTTACTTAGAGAATCAGTTATGGTGACTTATGTTTCCCTTGGCTGAGTCCATAAGAATAGATGCAATTTTAAAAATGCACACTGTGTCACTAGCCATTCTCAATGCCCTTGGGAAAAAGGTTGGCAGTTGCTAAATTTCAGTTTTTAAATGGCCAGGAACCCTAGAGGGAGTATTGATCGCTCATGTTGATCATCTCAAAAGAACAGCTTACTTCTAGCTTTGGGTTATTGATTGTTAGAAATGAATAGAAATCATGACTTGAGTGGATCTAGGTCATAATTGTCAGACCAAGGAGATTCACCTTTCCAGAGTCAGAGCCTTTGGGGTAATTCAAACTATTCTGTATTTTCCTAACAAAGTAGAATCCCCCCATGCCTGCTTTTCAGTGCAGAGTTCTCATAGGGCAAGTTTTCTCCAGAGAAGGTTATTATGGCCCTAAACTCACTTGTTCATCTTGAAGGAAAATCTAGATTAGAATCCATGCTTCCCGTGCAGAAGATATGCTCCTGTTCAAATGCAGAAAGTGACTTTACCAGTCAAGTTATTATATTTATTGGGCACCTATAATAAAGTATAGCACCAGATTCCTCCCTTTTGGAATTAGGAAGGTGAAAACAGCATCATACAATCTCAGAGAAGACAGAGATTATCTATTTCTTCTGTACCTGAACAAAGAGCCCCCTTCACTTCAAAGAAAAAATGCCCATTTGGCCTCCTCTTAAAAACTATGCCTATGCTTCCCTTGGATGAACTTTTATTATTTCATCTGTTTCTAAGTTCTGCTTTCAGAGACTTTCCATGATTCTTGTTAATCCTGCCAACTAGATCCATGAAATCAGGTATTGAAAGCTCTTCAGCTATGTGAAAGCAGCTGTGATGTCCCCAGTCCCCTCTTCTCCCATCCTTTTTTTTCTTACTGTTTTTTGAAAGGCAATGGGATTAGGTGACTTGCCCAAGGTCACACAGCTAGGCAATTATTAAGTGTCTGAGGTCAGATTTGAGCTCAGGTACTCCTGACGCCAGGGCCGGTGCTGTTTTCTTTTTCTTTTTTAATAATGCAGTCGGGTTAAGTGACTTACCTAGGGTCACACAGCTTAAGTAAGTATTAAATACTAAGTGTCTGAATTCCAGGGTCAATGCTCTATCCATTGTGCCAACTAACTGCCCCTTCTCCTTCTCTTCTACTTCAGTTCTCTTTTCTGGGCAAAACTCCTCTAGGCCCTTTGCCAGGCATAATCTCCAGTCTTCTCTGAAGGCCAGAGGTTTAGTGGTTTGCTCAGGAAGGCACAACCAGTCAATGTCTCACATAGGATTGGAATTCAGATCCTGACTCCAAGTCTAACTCTCTCTCCATTCCATCCTGCTGCTTCTACCCCAATATTTCCTTCTTAAGCTGGATGAAGACTAGGTTGTAGAGTACCATGAGGTTGAGGCTGAGGAGTTTAGATTTTTAGCCCGTTGGTGATGCAGAGTCACGGAAGGGTTCTGAGAAGAGAATTTGGTGGTAATGTGTTACTTTGAGGAAATTAGTCTGGTAGGGACATGTGGATTGTACAAGAAGGAAGAGGAGAGAATCATGGAGATAAGTCAGGGGACATGTTGTAGTAGTTCAGGAATTGGGCCACAGGGTTGCCTGTCTTCTGTCTTTGTCTTCTTGCTCATTCTTCCATGTGGCTACCAAATGTATGGACCCAAACCACAGATTTGAATTTTAGCTCCCCATTATCTTCATCCCATATTCCAGTTCAAATGGTCCCCTGCTCTTGTCCATAGGTTACAGTCAGGCTCCTGTTCTCCCTCTGCTGGGCCTTGACCCAGGCTGTTCCTTCTTCCTAGAATTGTTTTCTTCCTTCTACCTTGTTGATGCCCTCAGTTTCCTTCAGAGTCCATCTCAGGAGTCACTTTCTCCAGGAGACCTCTTCTTGTCTCCCTGTTGGTCAATTCTCTGCCCACAAGAATTATTTTCTATTTACTCATATAGATTTTGTATATTATCTGTGCACATTTTCCCTCCAAGTAGAATTTGTAATACTGAGTGAGGGCAGGAACTGTTTGATTTTTATCTTTGTCTAGTACATAGTCATATGCAATATAGGCCCTTAATAAAGGCTTGTTGAAATTGTATTGAAAGAGATGAATTCCAAAGATATTGGGAAAGAAGAATTAATGGGTGACTGGATATGGGGTGATAGAGGAGGAAGAGAATGATAAAGACAGGAGCTGAATTAGGAAATGAGGTAAAGACAGGGTGTCAAATTCAGCATGTCTAAAACCTTAGGTAACAGGTGACATCTATCTAAAAGTTGTCCAGCAAGCACTTGAGATTGTGGACCTGGAATTTGGGAAAGATGTTTGGGCTGGAGAGAAAAATTGGGTGTTATTCACATGGAGATGATAATGGACCCTATGGAAGTAAATGATCTCAGGAGAGACAATATAAAGAGAGAAGAGAAAAGGGACAAAGACAGAACTTTAGGGAACTCAATTTTGGGGTCAAGGAGAAGAATTAGCAAAGAAGATTGAGACATCTGAACTGTGGATGTGGGAGGAGAACCAGGATAGCTGACACAATGTCATGGAAGTCAAGGTTGAGAAATCAACAATATCTCATGCAAGAAAGATGTCCAGAAAGATGAGGACTGAGAAAGGGCTACTGAATTTGTCCAATATTCATTTGTGATCTCTAAAGGAGTTGTTTTAATAGAATGTTGGGGACATACACCAGAATATAGGGAGTTATGAGAAAAGTGAATAGTGATGAAGTAAAGGTAGTTGGTATAGACTACTTGAGAAATTTGTAGGAAAGAAAGAAGGAAATGGGCTTAGAAAGGGCAACAAAAGTTAACTGGATAATGTTAAAGGAGCCATCTTGGAAAAGTGGTTGCAAGAGGACCTGTTTAAGGGGCAGCTAGGTGGCACAGTGGATAAAACACTGGCTCTGGAGTCAGGAGTACCAGGGTTCAAATCTGGTCTCGGACACTTAATAATTACCTAGCTGTGTGGCCTTGGGCAAGCTACTTAACCCAATTTGCCTTGCAAAAACAGGTAAAAATTACAAAGATCTCTTCCTTGCCTGTCCTTTCCAATAAAATTTTCTCTTAGTGGAATTTCCAGGGGCTCAAGTTCCCTATTATATCACTGACCATCACATAGAAAAGAAACTACTAGCTAAGGCTAGGGTTACTGTATATAAAACTAACATACTATACTAATCCAATATGCCAGTGGATCTAGACTGTCCTTGATGTGGGCTGTCCTTGATGTGGGCTTTCCCTCCAGGGGTTCAGGTTGCAGCTTGCCTGCACCTTTTCATTCTGTCTGTAAGAGTCTTGTGTCCCTGTCCTCTCATAATTCCCCTCATCTTCTGGGGGTCTTCTAGAGGTCTTTTGATACTTCCTGGTTATCAGTGCTACTCATCCTCAAACTTTGCTTTTGCTCTGTGATCAATTATCCATTATCTCACAGTGTTACTGCTTTATTGACTATCCTAGTTGGTATGTCAAGCCTTTTGTTATGCCTATCATACATTTCCATTGTCCTTTGGTGGAATCTTGGTTTTGATTCCTTGAAGACCATAGTATTCCATCATTTGACTTTTTGAATGGAATAATATTAAATCCAGAGGGTTGATATAGACATAAACTATTAGTTACCTGATTCTTCTTTTCTTCCTACCTCATTTCTCCCTTTTCTTCCCCAAGGGTGCTACTTCTGATTTCATTAGGGAGAGCATATTTTCTATCCATTTGCTCATGGCATAGATGTGAGTTTGAACAGCTAGCACTCAATTGATTAAAATATTGAAGGGATGAAAAAGTTATTGAAAAAACTAGTGAGTCACCGGGAATATAGAGTTTACAGAACACTAACCCAATCCAAGAGCATTGTTTAGCCAATAAGTATCTATTATTATCTTGAAAGCCTCCACAGGAAGGTTATAAAATTGATTTAACATTTGTTTGCCTAGAGCAGTCATTCTGGTTGTTTACTGGATTCATTGTTGGATTCTAGGATCCTTTATCACCCCCATCCCACTCCCACCAAGGTGTTGTGCTATATTTTAAATATATTAAAAATAGTTTACTTTGAGAATTTAAAAAAATACTTAGCTTTCTTGAAATAATTAGAAGCACCCTGAATCTTTCAAAGTCCATGTTCAAAAATTGTCAAAGCTGAGTTATATGCTGGCTGGAATGTGTATCTATGAACTTTTTTCTCCATAAATGGTTCCCTATCTGTAATTTGAATACAAAGAACAGAACAGAGCCATAGAAGAGGAAGGACCTGGAGCTTTCACTTAATTCAGCTCCCTCTTTTGACAGGTCGCAGGATCATATGGTTTAGAGGTAAAGGGAATAAACTTATTCTGTCTCCTTAACTTATCGAGGCAAAAAATGAGTCCTGCAGAGGTGGAGTGACTTGCTCAGAGTCTCACAGGGAGAAAATAGCTGAGGCAGGTTTTGAATCCAGGTCATCTGATGTTCTTTCAGTCTTCCACATTGTCCAAAAGACTGTCTGGATATACATCTCTATTGTATGCACACACAGTTGGAGAAACCTATTCTTGGGCCAAATGAACAAAGTTATGGACTAGAAATGGAAAGAAAATGTAATAATTGGTTATGTAACCTTAAAAGAATGGAGAAATAATTTTGACCACTTAATGTACCAAATTACCTTCTGCAAAAGTTGTTCCCATAGTATCAAAGAATTAACCTCCCTCATTTTCTAGATCAGAAAACTGAGACCCTAAAGTAAAAGAAGTTTTCATGAGGTCACACACAGTTAGTAGGCCACAGAACCAAGATTCAGATTCATATCTTTTGATTCCATATCTAGTGCTGATGACAAAGCCTTTGTTTTATCTTCTTTGAGAGCCTAATGTATGTTCTCAATGTAATCCTTTTTCCAGGGGCAGGAGGGAGATCTCTCATTGGTCATGTTCACCCTAAAAGGCAATCCTTTATCCCTTTGTTCATCTTCTGTACTCCCCTAGCCTATCCTTCTCCTTCCCATCATCCACATGTGCCAACTGTATCATCATATTTTTGTTCCACTGCTGCTTACTCTTCACTATTGTATATCTTCAATCAAGAAAATTTATTGTGCCATCCTTGTTTCATCCCAGGATCAATGTCATACTTTATACCCAGTGTCAACATTTCCAGGGCTGACCACCCTAGTCGGCCTTTCTGCTTGTTAGTGTAAGCAGTCAAACCTCATGAAAAAACCATTAGTCTTGGCTTTGAAAGTATTTCTGTGACTTTCTTAGACTCAGATGATTCAGCAGACCTAGATGATTTGATGGTTTTTAGGCATCCAGACATCTGAAGAACTGTGCAGATCATATTTTGACTGTTATATTGGGGGTTTTTTTGGAATCCTATTATCATTTCCTTAAACTGTTTCCATTTTAATGGCTGTAGCCATCATGAATCATAACCAGTATCTTCATGACTTGATAAGAAATGAGTTAAACACAGTCAGCCACTTCCTTTCTTATCTGGGTAATTGGTTTTCACAGAGTCCTTTTGCACCAAGGCTGGATTTGTGCTCCAAGAATTGATTTTTTTCTCCTGAGCTGACTTTGTAATGAATGCAGGGAGGCTTAGTATTGCAGTAAAAAGTATCTTACCCCTTAATCCTATAGGGGTCTGCAGGAGAGGGGCTCTGTTTATTTTGCCCCAAGAGATCTGAATGATACCTCCTTGGCAGAGGAAGAGGTTGAGATTCAACTGAGTTTCACATTCCCAATTTATCCCAAACCAGATCTGAATGTCTGGGATGACCTTGGAATCATTTTGATTTCCCAGGGATCTCTCAAACCACAGTGATTCAGTTTGAGCTGGAATAAATCAGATACAAATACATATTCCTAAGAATTAAGATGATACCTAGTCACTTGAGTCAGAGGATGCATAGTAAGAGATTAACCACCTTTACATTTAGTCTCCTTGCTCTGTCCTCATGGTTCCATTTTTTAGGCTGCCTGGAGTCCTCTAATGTGGACTTTGTTACAGATCCCAGGGGGAAGCTAGGTGGTACAGTGCATAGAGTCCTGGACCTGGAGTCAGGAAGATCTGATTTCAAATCTGGTCTCAGACACTTACTAGCTATGTGACCTTGGGCAGGTCACTTAACCTCTTTACCTCGGTTTCCTCATCTATAAAATGATCTGCAGGGTGGCAAACCACTTCAGTATCTTTGCTAAGAAAACCCCAACTGGGGTTACAATGTGTCAGATATGACTGAAATGACTGAATAACCTATGTAATATAGTGACCAATAGCAGTAGATGAATTCCTGTTAACTATTCTTCCAATACAATTATAATTAGTTATCAGGTGGAATAAAAAATCACCAAATTAGGATGATGTTGCTTCTTTAATTAATTTACTGGTTACTAAACTAAGCTATTCTCATGTTTCATGCATGTTATTTTAAATTACATTGATATTTTAAAGCCTTTTTATTTCAGCAAACTGGGCAGGTTTTAAAGTTTATATGAAATCTCTGTTGATTTTGTTATTAATGCTTTATATCAGTTACTTTTCAAATGAAACCTTTCTGTTTGTGATATAAGTAGTCTTATCCCTGTGATGCCTAGATGTTTTGAACGGCATCTTTAATTTCATGAAGTATGATTTTTATGAAGTATGACTAGAGTGAAAAAAACACCAGACTATCAGGAGGCCTTGAGTCCTTAACTAGTTCTTATTCTTGGGGTTTTTTGTTTATTTTAACTGTGTGATAAATAATTGAACTTCTCTAGACCTTGGTTCATTATTTTCTAAAGTGAAGAAATTGCACTAGATAAAGGGTTCTTAACTTGGGCATCGAAGGACAGATTTAAGGAGTCCATGAACTTGGATGGGGAAAAAAATCTTGTTTTTTTTTACTAGCCTCCAAGTTTCGCATTTTCTTCAATTATTTAAAAACATGACTCTAAAGCAGGAATCCCTAGTCTTTATTAGGCTACCCAAAAGCTCCAGAATGCAGAATGGCCAAGAACCTCTGGTCTGTAGAATATCTCCCAGCTCTAAGTCTTAAGACTAGCTCATTGCCAAAGGTTTCTGTTAGCCCTCAAAGTCAATGTTTGGTGTGATTCATCCAAAAATAGTGCAATTTCTTACAGAACTTGTGAGATGAAATGGAAGTTTTAGAGGCTTGTTCCAAAATGTTTCCCCATTTGGTTTGTTCCCTTAAATCTGAAAATAATTCCTTAAATTTCATACAGAAAAATATATGGGAATATGTGAGGTCTCGTTTCCTCTCTTACCCACGTGCCCTGGAAAGTCTTGAAAGTATAATAGTAACAATTACCATCATCATCATCATCATCTTCTCATTTATGGAACACCAGTTAGGTGTTTGGTTCTTTGTTTTAAGAACACTTTACAAATATTTCATTTGGTCCTCACAACAATCCTTAGGGATAACTGCTATTATTATTATTATTATTATTATTCCCATTTTACCGTAAAGAAAAGTGAGACAAATAAAAGTGATTTTTTCCAAGGTCATAGGGCAAGGGTGAATACAAATTGGATACCATTTAAAAGCAGTAGTTGAATTAGAAGGGACTGATGTTTGAAGAACTTTTACATGGTAGGGGATTAGACTTCTTTCTTGTTCCAGAGGGTGGAATTAGAATCAATGCCTAGAAGGTGCAGAGAGATTGATTTTGGCTCCATATAAAGAGCTTTATTCCAACTTCCTGGTAGCTGAAGCTGTCCATTAAAGGCCTGGGCTGTCTCATGAGCTAGGAGATTCTCTAGAAAGGGCTGGACTTTTGCAAGAAGTGTTGGGAGGGAGAGCAGCCCAGGTGACCCCAAAGGTCCTTCCCATACTAAGATTTTACAGATAGAATTCAGGGCTAGAAGACTTAGAGTGTGGATTTCTTAGCATCGACTTACTCATTCATTCAACAAATGTTTACTGTACATCTACTAGGAGTCATCCTAGTTAGGCCTGTCATTTGCTGTGGCTGAGTATTCCTTTAAAAAATATACAGTAAAATTCCTGTCTAATACTAATGATTTTTATCTGAATTTTCCTTTAGTTATAAATCCTATTTCATCCCTGACATGTTGGATTGACCTGAAAATATGATAACTAGAAAGGTTGTAAAATGATACACTATTTTAGAAAGAGCTGAGGTTCTATGAGATGCAATTCATTATCCTTCCAATGAGGTTTATGGTTAAGGCCTTAGAAAATAAATTTGACCTAATATTTATCAAAGTTGGCAAGCCTTTTATATAAGATACTATCTCTTATTGGTCTATTAATCTTAATAATCTTTTGATGAAGAATAGAAAGCCAGTGAATATTTTTACACTTAGTTTCAGCTCTTCTTTTTCTCTGATTCCTCTGTTTCAAGCTAAAATTTCTTTTTTTTAAATTTAAATATTTTATTTGTTTTTTTTTTTCAGCTACATGCAATGGCAGCTTTTACCATTTTTTTTTTGCAAATTTTTTGAGTTTTACAATTTTTCTCTCTTCCTCCCCCTGCCAGAAGGCAAACTGATAAAGGCTCTTTATTTATAACATTCTAAACATAGATTGATATTGAACATGATGTGAGGGAAGAATCAGATCCAAATGGAAGGAAGACAACATTAGAGAGAAAAAAATGACATAATACGTAATTCAGTTTTTAAAAATTGAAGATAATAAGCTTTGGTCTTCATTTAAACCCCACAGTTCCTTCTCTGGATACAGATGGTATTTTCCATCACAAGTCTTTTAAAATTGTCTTTGATTATTGTCCTGCTGAAGTGAACAGGTCCATCATGGTTGATCATCACTCCCATGTTGCTGTTGTGTCCAGTGTTCTGGTTCTGCTCACTTCTCTCTATCAGTTCATACAGGTCTTTCTAGACTTTTCTGAAATCTCATCCCTCATGAGTTCTTATAGAACAATAGTGTTCTATCATATACATATATCATAATTTGTTTAGTCATTCCCCGATTGATGGTTATCCCCTTAATTTCCAATTCATTGCCACTACAAAAGAGAGCTCCAAGCTGGAATTTCTTCTCATGACTGCAGTTGTCATGAAAATTTCCCTAAAAGACAGCAGGCACAAGAACTCTAACCTGTGGGAATCCAGTGATACTCAAGCATTCTATTTTACAAGTTTGGCAATAATGCTTATATTCATATAAAATATCAGATACATTTACATTTTATTGCATAGAATTAAAGTGAAGACATGTGTGGTTTGGGCACTTAGATGGCCCATGGTTTAGAGCAGCAGACCTGGAGTCAGGAAGACCTGATGAGTTCAAATCCAATCTCAGTCACTTACTAGCTTTGTGACCTGGGAAAGTCATTTGACTCTTTTTGCCTTAATCCATTGAAGAAGGAAATGGCAAAGCACTCCAGTATCTGTGCCAAGAGAAACTCATGGACAGAGTGGGCCACAGGGTCACAAACGGTTGGCCATGAACACCTGAACAACAACAACAAAAGTATAGCTCGGTGAATATAATCATAATAACAACAAAAATAACTGCATTTACATAACTCTTTCGGGTTTGAAGTACTTTACATACGTTATGATCTCATTTGATAGAGGGTCGGCCTTGGAGTCAGGAAGACCTGGATTCAAGTCCTGCCTCTGACACATCCTTGGTGGGTGTGTCACTTTATGGGTGTGTCACTTTAATCTTTTAGTGCTTTGGGGGAAGAGTTGCCAGTCTGCATTGTTGTATAGACTTTCTATACTGAGACTTTTCATAAAAAGAAAATAGTATAGATTTTAAATTTAAAAAAAAAATTAAAGTCCCCCAGTCCCCTCCCAACCCCCAAAATGATTGAAATAGATCCAGAGTATCACATAGCAAACCAGAAAAACAGAAAAAAAACCCCAAACCCAACAAAATAAAAAGTAGTTTACAGGCTCATCGATTTCAAGGTCTGATTAGGGGCCTGGATCTCCTCTAATCCAATCCCCTCATCTTTACAGATAAGGAAGCTGAGACCCAGAGTTGTTAAATGACTCATCTAAAATGTCCCACTTTGTAGTCTGTGTTTGTAGGTGGGCATGGGCAAAATACTGTAAGACCTAGGGAGGTTAAATGACTCACCTAAAATGTCCCGCTTCTTAGTCTGTGTCTGTAGGTAATTACCTCATACTGGGGCCTCGGTGGGACTGATTGAATGGGCACTCCCATTGCAATGAGCTCTACTTGCCACTGAGACTGTGCCTAAATCTATTATAAACTAAACATATAAACTCACCTATTGAATTCTTTCAAGGGCTACACTCCCATTTTCCTCTGCCTGTGTTCAGCATTCACTAAATTAGGGAATCACTTTCCATTTTAATTCTGTACTTGAATCAAATCCTTTGTACCCACTATTTGGGTACTTCAGTCTGGAGAGCATAGAAATAAACTATCCAGCCTCTCCTTTTGTGTCGAGGATATGGAAGCTTTTCAAAGCCCAGCTTGATCATTCCCAAGTCCTTTCCTCTGCTAGCAGTTCATTCAAAACCATCCCCTGATTTATAATCAGATTTTATATTTTGACACAATTCATCCTCCTTCTCTAGACACTGCACATTTTGCTTTCTTCATCAACCATGGAGAAAAGTTCATAACTACTTAAGTTATTATTATATTCACAGAGCTATACTTTTGTATATGTCCAACCATTTGTGACCCTGTGGACCACTCTGTCCATGAGGTTTTCTTGGCACAGATACTGGAGTGGTTTGACAAAACATTGTCTCCCCCAAACACATGAATTGTGGGATCTTGTGTGGCTGCACCAAAAATGATACATAGTGCATGTGGGGGTTTAAATGTTAATATTACAAAGAAGGGGAGAATATTGAGATAGCCAAGAGTAAGATGGAGTCAGTGAGGGATACATATGGGGCATTGGGTTCCTGATGTTTTTGGGGAGAGATAGATGCCTAGGACAAGGACATTGGGTCAAGGGAGACCAGGTGAGGGAAGTAAGTACCCAGGAACTGGGTACTTACTCTCAGTCACATAGCTTCCTGGGTGTTGAGTCAAGAAAAGGAAAAGAGGAAAGTTGGAAGAGTGGTAGCTGAGTAGGATGTTTGGTGCTCAGCACAGAAAGAAAATTAAAGAATTTCTATGGTAGAATGGAGAACCAGAATTTAAGGGCCTTCAGGGAAGCATTTTCAAAGTAGAACTGAGGCATCCCAGTCCAAACTGTAGACCTAACAGAAAAAGCTTGGTTTCTGAACTGGTCACAGGAAGAGAAAGGAAGAGAAAGAGAGAGACAGAGAGAGACAGAGAGAGACAGAGAGAGAGAGAAACACAGAGACACAGAGAGAACACAAACCCCCTCCTTGCAACTCTCCTTATAGATTTCCTTCCATCCCCAAAGTTTACATTTACTTATTTTTGTTTTTGTTTTTTGGCAAGGTAATGGTGTTAAGTGGCTTGCCCAAGGCCACACAGCTAGGTAATTATTAAGTGTCTGAGGCTGGATTTGAACTCAGGTACTCCTGATTCCAGGGCTGGTGCTCTATCCACTGTGCCACCTAGCCGCCCTACATTTATTGACTCATTGTCTTCTTCTCTACTCCTCCTTCAGCTCCTCTGTCTCTGTCTCTGCCCCTGTCAAAGAGGTGGAGTTGAAAGGACACCAAGAGTTAACCTTGTCCATATCTGTCACTTATGCTGAAGGCTACATGCCCAGCAAATGATCAAGTCAGCATCAATTAGAATCTAGTCTTTGGGTTCTGACCGTTTTGATCCCTCCTCTGTCCTGTGCTTTCAGGGCCTATTTTGTTTGTGCCTCAGCCTAAATGAGGTCCTTGAAAAGCTTACTTCAAATCCTCTGTGACATGGGGTTACTCGCATCTTTGTATCTTGAAGGCTTATACAAGTGGAACCGTAGGGTTCAACTACCTTTTGTGGAACTTTTACTGAAAGTCAGAATCCCCTACACGTCATGATACCACAGGGCCAAGATGCTTTGGTAATGTGGGAAAGACCTACATCTACAAGGCCAAGGTCTCCCATTGTATCCAGGCCAAACCAGTTGCCCTATTCCTATTATATCAGACCACTGGGTTCAGTGGTCTGGTTCTGGTTCTGGAAGAAATAGAGACAATGATCTTTGCACAGCATCCCCTGACTTTAATCCAAATCTCATGCATGTCATGACATCACTTCCTTGATGTCATGGTCTTCCTTGAGATCGAGGGACAGCTTATTTTCTAACATTGCATGTGAGAAATGAAAGGGGAAAGTCAGAAATCTTAGACTTGCAAGGAATGAACTTGGGATTCCCTGGTTGGAATCAGTAGAAAAATGCCCAGGTGGAAGAAGGAACTGGAGAAGAGCCTAGAGAGAGCCATGGCCCAGCCCTGACCGCCAGACTGCCAGATGGCAGACTCTGCATCTTACATGGTTGGTTTGTTCTCTTTACTCCATCTTCAGTGTTCTCCATGTCCAACTCCTCAGTAATTCTTAGTTTAAAAACTGCTTCAAAGCCAAGGATGATTCTGTTATACCTCTCCATCTCTCTCTCTCTCTCTCTCTCTCTCTCTCTCTCTCTCTCTCTCTCCCTCCCTCCCTCCCTCCCTCCCTCTCTTTCTTTTTTTTTTAGTTCTGTCTTCCTTTGTGATGTCAGTCAAATATTTATTAATTGTGGAACAGAGTTTTTTCCCCTCCAATTGCTTTTCTTGGTTTTGTGAAATTATTATACCATATAATCTTCTGTCATCCTCCTCGATGTTTTACATGATCTTAAAGAAAATGTTCTTAAACACTTTTTAAACGGTTCCTACAAAACCCTCTTTAGTGTGTTTGGACAGTTTAATGTCTGTTCCATATCTAGATAATTCTTCCATTAGCTAGTCTGCCCTCTTGAGTGAATTTTAAGACATTCATTTTTGAATGCATGGTCTAGCTCTTTGGTTTTAGCTCTTAAGGATTTGGTTTCTTCTGGCATTTTCTCTCTATCATAACTCAGACCTGTGGTTTGGCATTATGACTGACTTTAGCATTCAGCAAAGATGCATGGGAGATCTGTAAGAATAATGAATGACTTAAAGGAGAAGATTGCTCCAAACTGCCCCTCTGGGCCATTCACTAAAGCAATTTGTTTCCTTGTTAGTTCTTAAGAGATTGATCTGCCACTTTGAAGGTTGAAAGGAAAGGAGTTGGACATTTTGTTGACTTATTAGTAAGGCAATGATGTCATGTGGATGTTACTTTTAAATCCTCAATTAGAAATCAACTCTTCAGTTAGATTGTGAACTCCTTGACATCAGAGATCATGGTCACACTTCTATCCTGTCTACCAGAACCTCAAGCTTAGGGTCAAGTGTTGGGAACATGATCCTGGCCATTCATGATCTGGTAGCAGAGTGATGCACGTGTACACACACACACACACACACACAAACACACAAATAAAATAAAAATAAAGGCATAAGAAGCACAATGTGACACGTGAAGTTGGGGAATCAGGGAAAGCTTTATGTGAGGCAGAGATGAGGAAGGCAGAATGAATGATATGCCCAAATGGAGAGAAAGGAGAATAATGGTGCATAAAGAGGACAAAGTGTGGGTGGATTATAGAAGATGTAGATGAAATTAATGTTATGGATAGACTAGAAATATAGTTGACTAAAAGTCTGTTGGCAGGCTTTAGCCAGGCTAAGAAAATTAAATTTTGTTCAGTAGTCATTGAAAAGCCACTGAAGGTTTTTGAGCAAAGGAGTAACTTTCTTAGGCCTCTGTGTAAGGAAAATTGGTTTGGGATGGATTGAAGAGAAGAGCAGGGAAGAAGCTATTTCAGGAGTCCAGAAGGAAATAAAGAGGGCTGGAACACAGTAAGGATAAAAGACTCTGATGTGAGATGCAGTGAAAAGAATCAGAAGAATTTCATTATGTTTCTTGATTGATATGATAAATGCAAAGTTCCATGTAGATTAGCCTCAACAATTGATGCCTTTAGAGTTGATCAGTTCTCCTTGAGTCTTTCTTTTCAAACTAAACAGCTATTAAGTGCAGCCTTTATTAGCACTGAAAGTACAAAGACATGATGTAGATCCTCCAGTCAAAGAGGCCCCGATCTAAGGAGGAAAAGGCATGTCTACAAATCATACAAGGGATTGGGAAGTAAGAGAGGATGCCCCAACAGTGTTAGGAGAAAATCTGAGAAGGAAGAGATCCCTTTCAAAGAGTCAAGGAAAATCTGAAGAGAGGGAGGAGATGATGGGATGAAGCCTCAGGGAAAAGGACAGCTATCTCCAGAGACAGATTAAGAAATCATTCCAAGCATGGGCAGGGCACTAAGAGTAAGCTCCTAGAGGCCAGGGACTGCTTTTCTTTTTGGTTTGTACTCCCTACATATGACACAGTGCCTTATATATGGCAGATGCTCCTTGGAAGGAGTGACCCAGTTTGGCCAGAATGTAGCACACCTGAAAATGGATAGTATAAGGCAGAAAAGGTAAGTTGGAGCTAAATCTGTAGAAGGCCTTCAATGCAGTGGAAGTCATGAAGCATTTTGTACAGGAGAGTGGTTTGATCAGACCATGGAAGGACTATATTGAGGGAAGAACAGATTGGCACAGGGATTAACTGGCATCAGGAAGATCAGTTAGAAGACCATTGCAATCAGGTGGTGCAATGGATAGAGCACTGGCCCTGGACAGGAGTACCTGAGTTCAAATCTGGCCTCAGACACTTAATAATTACCTAGCTGTGTGGCCTTGGGCAAGCCACTTAACCCCATTTGCCTTGCAAAAGCCTGAAAAAAAAAAGAAGACTATTGCAATCACTTAGGTGAGAATTAGTGGATACAGTTGAGTAATGCAAGGTATGTAATGGTGATAGATTCAACAGGCCTCAGCAACTGACTGGACATGTAGAATGAGAGAGAAGGAAGGATCAGTTAGATCAGAGCTTTTGAGCTGGATGATTGATAAATGGTGTTGCCCTCAATACTGTAGTGGATCCCTGAATCCTGTACCTTCCCCATATACCTGGTGGGTTTTCCCATTTAGATATTTCCCTTGGTCTTTAACAGAAATAGAGAAAGTGGGAAATGATCAAATTTTTTAGGCAAAATGAATTTAGTCTTGGACATGTTGACTTAAGGTGCTAACAGAACATCCACATGAGGAGAATAGGATCATAAGATCTTAGATATGGTGCTGGGATAAATCTTTAGAGGTCTTTGGGTTTGATCCTCTCATTTTAGAGATGAAGAACCAGAGGTTCTAAAAGATCAAATGCTTTGACTAGATTTGCTCACCTGCTAACTGTCTATGGCAAGATTCCAACCCCAGCATTTCTTATTCCAAGTCAAGGGCCATATCCACTAATACATGCTGCCTCTCCAGTGGGAAATTAGAAACACAGAACAGGATTGCTGGAAAAGTTTGAGAATCAAAATTTAATTTGAGAGTTACCTGCACAAAGATGATGATTTTACCCAAGGGAGTAGTTGAGACTCTCCCCCCACCCCAGGTCAATTCAATATAGATAGGGAAGACCAAGAATAGAAAACTGAGCTTGGGTAGGGTGCTCATTTTTAATTTCAGTCTTTATCTGTAATTGCAGATCTGCTTCTCAGACCAGAAATGTTTATTTGGTTAATGACAGAGCAGTTCTAGTCATTGTTTCAGAATGAATGATCATCTGAGATTTCACTCATCCAAGTTACCAGTTAGCAGTCTCTGAATTGTTGTATCCTGTGGTCTTTTCTCAGTCCCATCCTGCTTGATCTCTGCTGCATTTGACACTGTTGATCACTCTTTTCCTAAATGGTCTTTCCTCTCTGAGTTTACAATGACACTTCTTTTTGACTATATGATCCTTCTTTCAGTGTGATCACTTCTCAGTCTCTATTCTAGATTAGCATCTCTATCCAATCCCCTAACTGTGGGGTATAAACACTCTAAGGTTCTTTTCTGGGCCCTTCTTTCTTTCTCTCCGTCTCTCTCTTTTTCTCCCTCTCTCTGGCTCTGTCTCTCTCTGTGTCTCTCTCTCTCTCTCCCTCTCCCTCTTCTTTTTCATCTTCCTCCTTTCCCTTTCCCTCTCCTCTGTAATCTGATCAAGTGACATGGATTTAATTATCATATCCGTTCAGATGACTCACCCAGCTATATTTCCAGCCCCATCATCAACTATCTTCCTATTAGATGTTTCATTCAGGATGTTCTGGAGATATTTCCAACTCAATTTGTCCAAAATAGAGTTCATTTTCATACTATCCATCACATCACCAAATCTTCCACTTAGCCAAAGTTGCCTCCTTCTATCCAAACTATCAACATTTCCCTGCCCTTCCAGTGTAATTCACTGAGCCGGACAGCTGCCATATCTTGCCATTTCTACCACCATACTTCTGTCTATGTCTACAGTTGCTCCTGCCAATTTTAGAACTTCTTTCCTTCCTGCTTAGATTGTTACCACAGACACTTAGTGACCCATGTAAAGCATGCTGCCATCCTTAAAATGTCATTAGGAATAAATGTATGCATGTAGTTGGAAAAATAAATTAATAAGATTTTTTAAAAAATGAATTAATGTGCCTTTAAAGGGAAAGACTTCTCATTTGATATTAGTCCCTAGCCATTGTCATGGCAAACTCTTAGTAAATACTTATTGAATTGAGTTGGAGTATAGTGGAACTAAGTACATTTTTCCTTTAAGGAAACACTTAACAATATGAACTGCCTCAAATTGGACCAGGTTGCTGTGGGAGTTATTGGGTGGCCCCTCACTAGAGACACTAAAGAGTTGGATGGATGACAGTTGGGGATATTTCCAGGATATTTTTGGTTGAGGCATGTATGCACTAGACTAGATGGTATCTGAGTTCCTTCCCTGCTCTGATTCTGAGAAGAGCTGCCGGAGACTTGTGTCAATCCAAAGGCAGAGGCTTCTAAGGAAGCAACATGGGGATAGTTCCTCATTTTTGCTGCAGGATCTTTTTCTTGGTAGTATTCAGTCTCTTTATAGGACATGACATGACATGACATCCCATACTGAGTTTTTCTTGTCTCTGAATTGCTATAGTCCTTATTACCATTCATTACATACTATTTTAAGATAAATTTTATTGATATCTTTTGTTTTTATATTACCTACATTTCCTCTCTTATCCTCTCCCAGAGAACCATCCCTTATAAGAAATATTCATTTTTTAAAAAGTATTAAAAAAGTTCAGGAAAAGTAACCACTATATCAGAAAAGTCTGATGTTATATGCTTGCTCCACACCCATAGTTCCCTCCCTTTGCCAAGAAGGGAGGAAAGAACATTTTATTTCTTCTTTAGGGCCAATTGAGGTCATTCAATTTTATAGCATTTCAGTTTATTTGTTTTATTATAGTTGTGTTTCCAGTTGAATTGATATAGTTTGTTTTCCTGATTATGATTATTTGACTCTGCATCAATTCATTTGTCTTCCTTTCCCATGCTTTCTATATACATCATAGTGATTGTGATTGTCCAAAGTAGAATTAATTACCTTTCCTCAAAAATGTTCTCTTCTTCTGAACTTCCCTATTCCTTTAGAGGACATGACCATCCTCTTAGTAAAACAGGTTTTGCAGACCCAATGTCATCTTTGACTCTTTTTTTTTTATTTTTGTAAGACAATAGGGTTAAGTAATTTGCCTAAGATCACACAGCTAAGTAAATATTTTTTTTTTTAGGTAAGTATTAAGTGTGTGTCTGAGTCTGGATTTGAACTCAGATCCTCCTGACTCCAGGGCTCTATCCACTGTGCCACCTAGCTGTCCTCTTGACTCCTCACTCTTAGCCTACATATCCAATGGGATGCCAAATCTTGTTTATTCTAGATTCACAATATCTATTGTATATATGTCCTCTCCTCTTCAGTCACATAACTACCACTCTTATTTAGTTTCTCCACCTTCTAAAATTGGACTTCCTGCTTCTCAAGACTCTCTCCACCCCAGGCTATCTCTTACTCAAAGGAGCTGCTAATTTGATTTGGTCTGACCCTGTCATTCCATGGTTTATTGACCATGTACCTCCTTAATCCTTTCAGGATAGATTATGAAATCCTCTTCCAATCTTTCTCATCTAGTCATTTACTCCTTCCAAGTCTGAAATCCCATTACACCAGCCTCTTTGATGCACATGCCAGTCCATATTTGTGTGGATACCTTATACTGGCTGTAAAATCATGTAACGCTGTAGACATGTGAGAAGGGGAGGGTGGTGACTTTGCCAAGCCCCCCTCACTTAAATACAAATTCTCTTGCATGTCCCTGATGCCTCAAGAAGGAAGGACAAACAATAACAACAAACCACTTAAATAAAGTTCTGTGGTCCTAGCTCTGCTGTGGGTGCAAAGGGAAGTCATTGTATTGGACCATGGCAGGACTTAGACATTGAATTAGCAGGATCCACCCCCATCGCTGACCCTTCTAATCCACTCTGACTTTTCTACCTTAGGTAATGATTGTCCAAAGAAGTGTATTGATATAAATCTAGCAGGAGGAAGGGGATCTGCAGTTTTATTTTTGCAGTAGAGTAACCTGGTGTTTTCATTAGCAATCTTATCTGTCGTGCCTTGATTCTCTGGATAAAATTAAAATGTCATCACATTTTGGGCAGATGTTTTCACTTGTTAAATTTTTCCTGTTTCTAGAAGTTTGAGACTGCCAGCAGCTTCAGTCACTCATTTCATTTTTTGACAGGTCCTGTGATTTCATGTGTGTAAGAAGCTTCTGGGTAGAAAGATCTCTACCAATATAGATGAACCCTTTACATCTAGTAGTTTGGTTTTTTTCCCATCTAGTAGTTTTAATGGAGGTACCTGGAACATCAGAAGGTTAAGTGACTTGTCCAGAGTTTCGCAGTCAGGGTGTGTCAGAGATGGGACTTCAACCCAGAAGTTTCTGACCCAGAGTGTTCTCTTTCTACCAGACCAGGAGCTCTTCAATTTGTTGGTCTCAGGACCCCAAAGGGCTTTTGTTTATATGGATTCTATATATCTACAATTACCATGCTATGAATCAAAATGGATGCATTTTTAAAAATATGTATTTATCTATTTTTAAAAGAGTAACAATTAAACTCACTATATAGTAAAATAAAATAGGCTTATGAAAAATAACCATATTTTCCAAAACAAAAAAAAAATTCAGTAGCATTGTTTTATATAGTTTTGCAAATCTCTTTAGCGTATGCCTTAAGAGAAGGCAGCTGCATTCAGTCTGTTGAGATTTACTGTTTCAGTTGAAGTATATAAAGAAAATCTGGCCTCACCCAGATTACGCAGTTGAAAAAGGGAGAAATATTTTAGTAGGTAAATAACAACTTAGTATCATAACACAAACAGCTTTGAACAAGTGAACCCCCTGAAAAGGGCTCAGGTAACATCAGGAATTCTCAGGCCATACTTTCAGAGCCCCTACACTCTGTTTGCCATGTTGCTTATCCCTTGACTTTAGGACATTTTAAAAAAATAACCCATAGCTGGCACTGGTTCAGTGCCTTCTTTCTCCATTTACTTTTGGTTTTTAATGTTCCAAACAAACATTTATACATGTTCTATTGTTTTCAGGGTTGAGAGATCGACAGACCAAGTCATCAAACCAGTCAATGTGGCAGCACTTTCAAAATGGGTCGGAAAGATACCCTCCGATGTCTTACAGGACATGGCGGTGATTGCTCCCATGCTTGCCAAGCTCGGGTATGACCCACATGCCAATCCACCTAGTTATGGAAAACCCGACCCCAAAATTCTTGAGAATACAAGAAGGGTAAGTGAGACTTGAACAATTTTCTAAGAAGTTCTATCTTGATATAGGCCTTGGAGTCTCTCCTTCTGTTTGGTTTCTAAAACTGTAAGCTCATCTTGATCAGAAAATTACATTTGTAGAACAACGTCTTACAGGAGAGATCTCATTTCATTTCTTTTGGCTCTCTGAACCCTTAAGAACTTTCCCAAGAGTCTGCCTTCCATCACTCTGTGTCTGCATCTTGTCATTCTGGAGTGTAGCCCCTAGAAGTTTGGTCAAGAAAAAACCTGGAATGAACTTTGCCCAGCTCCCAGCAGCAGGACTGACTCTAAAAACATGCAACTATTGTCACACCTAGTGTTATTATCATCAGTTTGCATAAACAGCCAGGATGTGAGAGACAGCATATTGTGGAGTGGCCCTTCTCAAATGCAGCCACTGCCTTACTTTGACGACCCAGCTTACAGTTCACCTACCTAGCTGAAACAAGGTTTCCTAGCAGGCAGAATTGCTGGTTACTAAGAGAATTAAACTAAATAAGACACCTCTATTGACACCTCTATCAACACCTGAGGAGAGAGGGATGCCAATAAACTGAAATCCCACTCCCTTTTCTTTTATTGATTCATAATCTTACTTTCCATAAAAAGTATTTTCATACTTTTTTCTAGGCAGCTTGGGGGTGCAGCAGATAAAGAGTGCTGGGCCTGGAGTTGGGAAGACTTGAGTTCAAAAGCAGCCTCAGTTAGTAGCTGGGTGACCCTGGGAACGTCACTGAACTTCTGTTTGCCTTAGTTTCCTCCTCTGTAAAATGGAGATGATGCTAGCTCCTCTCTCCCTGGGGAGTTGTTTATTAAGTACTTAGAACAGGACCTGGCTCCCACTACAAATGCCAGTGACCGATGATTAGCTACCAGTGTCTACTTCAGGAAGGAGAGAGTAGCTCTCGGGGCTGAGCAGTGAGTATGTTTTAGTGGTACACCCCAGATGTTGGTTTTAGCTTGGATCATTTTTCTTGTAATGGAATTTTAAATAAAAAAAAACTAAACACATCAGTCTGGTTCGACCAAAGTTCTGCTCGATTAAAACATTCAAGACTCTTGGTTTTGATATTATGTTTTCTTCCTTATGCTTCTCAGCATCTCATTTTTCCTTACCAATCTCATTTCTCTCCTTTTGAAAACTTTGGTTTAGCTAGCAAAAACATTTGTTTTCTGAGAGGTTAATTCTAGTGATTGCCAGTGATGTTTCAGACTTGTTCTAAATTCTGTTTCTCATTATAACCTTAGGACTGATGGGGATCCTCCTAACTCCTTTTTTCGCTTTCATGCCATCTCTTTTGTAATAAAGGAAGACCTTCCACTCTCCCTCTTCCATGTACCTGAGTTAGTCTTGGTCTGCCAGTCTCTGGAACTAGAGATGGCTCAAGCCCATGGGAGAGAGTGATTGAGTGGCGAGTGCAAGGGCTTCCTTTAATATGGAAAAGACACACTGCACTAATTTATTGTAACTATCTAGTACCAAGCCTTGTGCATGTCAGGAAAATTGGTAATTTGTAGTTTTCTCCCTTGCACAATAACCAAGTTAGCATTTTATAAGCCTAGATTCCTGTACAAACGGTATTTTGAGGTTCCCCAAGCAGTCGGTATTCCCTTGAACAAAGTGAAGCAAGTCCCAATGTTCTTGGCAACCTTGGGAACAACCCTGTGGTTTGACTTCATGTGATGGTGTCATTTGCTTCCATCCTGCCTTGTGGCTTGGGAAGGATTTCAGAATGCAGAAGAGTAGTGCAGACAAAGAGGTTTTCTCTCTCTGACTGTGGCTGGACATGACAGATATGTCATAAAATATCCCAGGGAAAGAAACAAGAGTCAGTGTGTGTGAACTGTTGTCTCAGTCTTAAGGCCCATGTGTAGGTGGGCTCTTTCTTGTCCCTGGATGAGGCCCTCTTAGCTCTCCTGATTCCAAGTTCCCTAGCATTGAGAAAACTGGGAGGCATCTTCCAGAAATTGCTGCAAGGATTGATGTGCCCTCATGTGAAAACAAGGAGGGCAGCCCTCTGCTGCACCAAGATTGGGGGCAGCGGGTCTAGAGACATGCTCTTTGCATAGTGAACTTGGAAATGTAGCTGTCTGAGTCAGCACATTTGTTTCTGAATACCTCAACCACCTTGGACCAGAGCTTGCCTGATTTGAATCCCCCACCATGCACTTCTTGGCTGCCCACCTTCCCATGGTCTTTTGGAATTGAAATCCATATTTTCTCTCAAGGATTCTAGAATCTTACTGTTGAGCTACATTAGAAATAAACAGCCCCTAGATCCAGCATGTCCCCATGCTCTCCTTATTGCTTAATCATTATACCCTGTTACAAGATCATGACAGAAATGGTTCTTTCCTTTACGTATGACCCATCTCTTTGTTGAATAAGCTGAAAATGTGGTGAATCTTGGATTGACCCTTCATTTTGTCAATATGATTTGCCTTCTACCTTTGAAGAGCTTTCAGAGTCATTCTCTAGGTTGTGAAATCTTCCCCAGGTACACCAAGCAAGGGCAAAGAACAGTTTATTTACAAGAAGCAGTGTTTTGTTGTTGTTGATGATGTTCTGGCACAAAAGAATGGACTACTCAGAAGGATCCCAGAGAATTGGTGTTTCTTTTTCTAACACATTTAAAGAGAAGGAATCTGAGAGCAATACTAGAGTTGAAAAGTTGGCTGTGTTTTGAAAAATCTCACCTCCTCTCTTTGGCATCAGGCCCTCAAAGATTTAGTGACACCAAGCAAACATTGACTTTTATTCATTTGGCAGCTCTTTGCCATGTCCTTGCTATGTGGATAGTACCAGCCTGGCACTGGGAATGATAGAGAGAGCTGTTGACTTCAAGGGATTCAGCTTAGTTGAGGATGTAAAACTCACACAAGTGAAACCACACAAGGCAAAGCTTACAATTGAATTGTTGGACCTGATTTTTCTTTTGTAAGATCAGTAAGGTTTAAAACCCAGAAACAGTCATATCAGGTCAGATCCATGATCTACATACGAGCCAAGACCCTCTTGCCAACAGAGGTCCCAAAGGAAGTGTTTGCTGTAGAGGTAACCTCCTTGGCATTAAACTTTCTTTGTCTGTTCTGGACCCATGAGTGTGTGGAACTTAAGAACTGCCAGAGTGGAAATTCCCTCTTCCAGTGTAGGCCTCATAGATAAGTTATATAGCCAGCCCTTGGTTCACTGTGGCAGTCAGCTGCCTCTTATGGGCCACTTACAAGGAATTCCAAAAGTCTTACCACTGCTTCAAGCTTTAATTCCTTTAGTAGCTTAAAACTTAATCAAGGCTTTTGGGGGTACATTTGACTAGATGCTTAGATATAATTGTATTTCCTCCCTTCCTCCCTTTCATTTCCTTTCTCCCCTTTTCTTCCTTCCTTCCCTTCTTTCCTTCCTTGCTTCCTTCTTCCCTTTTCCTTTCCTCTTTTTTCTCTTTTTTCCTTTCCTCCCTCCCCCTCTCCTTCCTCCCTCCCTCCCTCCCTTCCTCCCTTCCTCCCTTCCTCCCTTCCTTCCTTCCTTCCTTCCTTCATCATGGAATGGACAGTGCTTCAATCTAACTGAGACATAGGAAAGATCTTTGCTTAAAAAGGCCAAGGTCTCCCAGTCATCCTGATTCCTATCTGCCACTGGACCCAGATGACTCTGGAGAAGAAAATGAGGCTGGTGTCTTAGCAAGCCCCTCCCCCACTCAAATCCAAGTCACTTGCATGCCATGGCATCACTTCCTGTTATCATGGTCCTCTTCAAGAACAAAGGACAGGGGCAGCTAGGTGGGGCACTGGCCCTGGAGTCAGAGGTACCTGAGTTCAAATGCATCCTCAGACACTTAATACTTACTTGCTGTGTGACCTTTGGCAAGCCACTTAACCCAATTGCTTGGCCAAAGGAAAAAAGTACAAATAATATCAACAATAATTTTCTACTACTAATGCCTAGGTTGTAGGATTATAGAGTTGTTGAGAGGGCCCCAGCATCTTCATTTTACAGAGAGAAATGGAAACTACACAAGGTTACTGATTTGGCCAAGACCACCCAAGCAATTTGCAGACCAGTTTCTGTGACTAGAGTCACAACAGTGTGTGATAATGAACTCACCCTATTGCAGGACTTTCTTATTTTAGACTTTGGTGGACAAATGTATACTCATTTTTAATAGCTCTCACTCATTTCCTCCCCCATCCCACATTGAATTCAACAAACAGAGCTGCTGTTGTCCCTTGTGTAGCTCCAGGTCCTCTCACTATCCTGACTGTAGTGAGACCAGTTGCAGCAGGTGTTCTGTCATTGTCCTCCTTTCTAACATGGATGCCTTTTGAGAGTAAGCAAGTGGTGGATGTGATGGAGTTCCAATTCACTCTCTTTTTCTTTGAAATTTTCAAGGAGAAGAACCTCTTTACCCATACCTGAGAGCTATTCCTTCCATTCATTCATTGAAAGTTCTGATATGTGAACATAAAAACCCACCAAGCTAATTCAACCCAATATGATGTTTCAGGTTACTCAAAGGGACTATTATAAAAAGAACAACTGATCTCAAGTTCCTTTATATAATCTTCCTCTAATATATTTAAAAGAGAACTAAGTCTAAAACTTTTCCAAGAATTCCTTTATTGCGTAAATAAAGTGACTGCCAGATCCCAGACAGGACAAGTTTATTTATTACATGATTCAGGATACCATGGAGGCATCTATATAGCCTTTCTCTGAGGTGTGAAAGGGTGAAGACGAATCATGGGTTTATTTAGTTTCAAGCTTTGCATGGAGGCTCTGATTTAATCCTAGGCAATCTTTGTTTTCATTTATCCTCAGCAAATACCATTAGTCAGTGCTTGGTGGAGTGGGTCACTTGGGTTCTGGTGGATGTCAACTAAAAATTGGTAAATAATTACAGAATAAAATCCATCCCTCTGGTGAAGTCCAAGAGTGGGAATAGGCCATCCCTTCACAGTGGGCCAGCGGTGCTTCCAGGTCCAGTCTGAGCAGGGCCAGCTGTTGGTTTACAAATTCAGTAGGAATTCATTTGACTGGGCTTTTCTTCCCCTCAGAAATATGTGCTGGAACAGCATTCAGAAGTACGTATAAGGTTTTTTTCAATGATTATTGCATGATTATGAGGTATTGAGAAATGGAGGATATGAATTTCTCCAAGTATCTCAGTCCTACTTCACCTTTACTATAAGAAAGGAAAGGATCTTGGCCGCATACACAGTATCAGCCCCGCTACGTGGTGCCCCATCTATAAATGTATCCCCAGGATTTTCTTTGGTATCCACTCAGGATGGAATGAATGAATGGACAAGGTCTTATTTTCTCATTTTGCTTCTTTTGGCTTTCCTTTGTTGAAGGAAGAACATTCTCAATGGAGACTTTGACTGGAGACTTTGGAACGGGAGAGAGGTGGAAAAATACAGAAATTGGAAGTGCCCCCCAATTTTTTACTGGTGCATGTTGCATAGTAAACTTGGCCAACAACTCCTTCCTTTGAGGGCCTCATTTTTATTGGTAGAATAAGAGAGAAAATGATGAAAGTGTCCTGTGTTAATGTTTCCAAGCCTAAATTTACCTCCAGGTGATTAGAGAAGAAATACTTCCTCATCTTCCTCATAGGATCTGCGTTTTTTGTATTCATAACACATCATGGAAGGATTTTACTGTTTCAGTCAACATTTTGGTCTTTGGAATCATTGTTGCAGTTGTATAGACATGGTGGGAATATTTCTTCAAAAAGAGCTGCTGGGGCCCAGTGTGAATTATCTTAGGCAATGGCATTTCGGTGTAAATAGTCACTTCAGTACAGTAACTTTAAACACCCCCATTGTCATTGTTTACCTTTGACAAACAGAAGGAGGGCCCAGCCAAATCCTTCTCCAGAGGTGAGAGTTGGGGTGCAAACCTCACACCCACTGAGAGGAATTGAACAACAAAGACTTCCAGGCAGGTTTAGGCATCTTTGTACATAAGGCTCTAAAGGAGTTCCTTCTATTATACCAAAAGGGCAGCTGGGTGGCACAGTGGCTTCAGCACTGGCCTTGGAGTCAGTAGGGCAGGAGTTTGAATCCAGTCTTAGATACTTTCTTCTTACTAGCTGTGTGACTTTGGATAAGTCATTTAACCCTGATTGCCTTGTATCCAGGGCCATCTCCAGTCATCCTGATTCATATCTGCCACTGGACCCAGACGGCTCTGGAGGAGAAAGTGAGGCTGGTGACTTAGCATAGCCCTCCCCCCAAATCCAATTCATGTGCTTGTCAGACTTCACCTCCCCTGATGTCATGGTCTTCTTTTTTTTTTTTTGCAAGGGAAACGGGGTTAAGTGGCTTGCCCAAGGCCACACAGCTAGGTAATTATTAAGTGTCCGAGACCGGATTTGAACCCAGGTACTCCTGACTCCAGGGCTGGTGCTTTATCCACTATGCCACCTAGCCACCCCCATGGTCTTCTTCAAGAACAAATGTCATCGAAGTCATAAAGCTCCTCACTAGACTTAGGGGATGATGTTACTGAGGTCAGGGCATTGCATAGAGGTCCTGTGCGTGTTATTCAGGTCAGTAAGCTTCCATCAGTTTCCTGGGCCCTGGCTGTACTCATCATCCCTGGTCATTAGTTTCATCCTTCCAGGTTGCTGAGTTACTCCTGGAAGGTTTACTGGTTGTTTCATTTTAATTACCTTTTCCACCTTCAACCCCAGGAAAAAAAACCCCAACAAAAAACTAACATGGAAAACCTCAGAATCCACAGTTATGGATGTCAGAATTTCATAGTATTTTCCAGAAAACTAAGACAGCCACTGTTTTAAACTTAGTGATCTGGTACTTGGAATTAGGTGACTAGTTGGGGTTTGCATAAATTAATAATCATTGTGCTTGCAAATTCATAAAGGCTTTAAAAGAGACCAAGCAGTGGTCCAAGAGAAACGTCACAACCCAAAGAAAATGCTGTGTTGTGTCTGTGTCATTTCTGTCGGTTTCATTTGTCAAAAAACAAACTTATCAGTTTAACAGAGCAGGTGAACTCCCAGAAGTTAGGAGCAACAACCAGGAGCCTGTGATCCTCCTGTCGATGGAACTTTAGTCCAATGCCTCTTGATTGGACAGCTAGTTGACTGACTCAACAGAGCTCCTGAGAGAATCATGTTAGGAAGGTGCCTTATCTCAGTCATTGAACCTCTGTGATTTCAGTTTATTAATCTGCTCAAAGGAAGGTTGGATTGGATGATCTTTTTCCAGTCTCTAACAATTTCTTGATCTTTGTTTGAACTTGCCTTCTTCCTCTATAGACCTCTGGTGTTAAACTTAACTCAAAACAAAATTGGACATAAAAATTCCTGGGGACCACATATTGACTTAGAAAGTCAGACAAGTTTATAAATTTATTTTGTGTTAAAATATGAATACAGTAAAAATCTGATAAAAACTACATTTTCATTTAGTTTGGGATCATATTTGGACAATTTTGGACCACATGTGGCCTACTGGCTTCATATTGGACACCTCAGGTCCCGTACATGCCTTTTTTGTTGAATGACTGAATGAAGAAATGAGGAAAATTCTTATAATCCAAGGTTTCTCTTTAATTAATAACCACTATTCCATGAGTGCTGACAATGTCAATTAAACTACCTCTTCTGTAATGTAAAATAAAACACACATTATGTACAATGTCATTCTTACCATAATGAGCTATAATGCTGAATAACTTGAACCGGTGGCTAAATGGTCTCATAATCTGTCAATTACATCTAATTAAACTTTCCTATTTGCATTATCATGTAATTACTGGTGCTTGCTGGAGACAATTTAGGACATTTTTTTAACTTCAGGTTCTCTTTCCAGATCTTGCCTTTCCAACAGACTCCAATTTCCACGTGTTTACATTGCTTTTAACTATCTATTTCATTTTAAAAACACTTGAGAAGCCAAAGCACAGACATGCAGTTGTAGCTCCTTGCTGTTCATTATCCTCCCAAGAGGGAGGGGGTATTTTGTTTACTCTTAAACAAGAATATTTTATTAATGTATAAAAAAACATTATTTGCACAAAATGAGAATAAATAAATTAATTTTAAAAAAGAAAGAAAATGACAGGGAAAAAAAGAGGAAATGATTAGGAAGGAAATGTGACCATCGGCCACTATCGTAGTTAGGGGCCCAGTCAATAATTCTAAGCACTAATGACTGTAGTCCCATAGATTATAGAGGAAGTCTAGGTTTATCAGCAGCAGATGCCCATTTCTAAGTTAATCACTACATCTTCTGTAGCAATGTTTCCAGGCAAAGTTAGCTACAGTTTTCCTAGGAGAAAAGTCAATAATTACTGAGCAATTATGGGTGAATACAATGAGTAATTTATGTCTCCAGTGAATATGTCTTTTTCTTCCATCTGGGGGCCTACTTGCTTCCCCTATGACATTCTGCTTCCCCTATGGACATTCTGGATCAGTTTCCACAAGAGAATCATGCTCTTAGTAGGTGGTGAAAAAAGAGGTCCTGTTCTTGAGAAACTGGCCATCACAGCCATGTAGTTCTTAAACTGGAAGGGATCCCGGAGACCATGGAGTCCCAAGAGGTCTTCACTTCTTTTTTTTTTAATGTATGTGGCAGACAGGCAAAGTCTATGGATTCTATCTCAGAAGAATGTTTTTAAATGTATTAAATAAAATATGTAGGATTACAAAGGAAACCAAGTACATTGAAATAGAGTAGTCAATATATATGTGTATATATATATATATATATATATATATATATATTATATATATATGTGTGTGTGTGTGTATATATATAAAACAAATTCATGTGCCCCAGGTTAGGAAGCCCAATCTAGTCCAAACGTTTCATTTTAGAGATAAGGAAACGTATCCAGAAAGAGATCAAGTGATTCTACTCAAGAGCCAGTGTTTTTTTCCTACTATGCCATTCTGTATCATTCATCAAGGGTTGAACAGAAAATGACCATTTCAACTCTGCTATTGACAGTCATGTGGCTATGGGCAAATTTCTTAACTCTATTGAGCCCTAGTTCCTTTATCTACCAAAATGGGATTATTTTTCCTACTTTTGCCGTGGGGTTGTTGTGTGGCCGAAATGAGATGATCTATGTAAAGAGTTCTATACCTTAAAGTACCTTATAACAGGAGCATAGGTGATGAGGAATAATGGAAAAAGTGCCAGATGGAATCAGAAAATTTGCATTCTAGTCTAAGCTCTGCCAATGAACATTTCTGTGGCATTTAGTCACCTCTGGTCTTTCAACCTTGGTTTTCTCATCCTGAAGAAGGGTGATCTCTTAAGACTTCTCCAGTGGCTAGGTGGTGTAGTGGATAAAGCAATGGCCCTGGAGTCAGAGTACCTGGGTTCAAATCCAGTCTCAGACACTTAATAATTACCTAGCTGTGTGGCCTTTGGGCAAACCACTTAACCCCATTTGCCTTGCAAAAACCTAAAAAAAAAAAGCATTGGGGTTGGCCAGACCTCTCCAGTTCTGATAGTCTACCATGGTTATTTTAAACCATAGCACCCTATATTATTGTTGTGTTGCTGCATTATTTCTTTCTAGGCATTATACTTTCAATTCAGTTAGTCTCCAATTCTGTGAGAACCAAAATACCTGTAGTTGTGTAAATTGGTCTTTCTAAAGCATAAGAGAACTGAGAGAACACAAATTAGCAAATAATCAAACCAGTTCTTCCATAAAAATCATTCTTTTTTTTTAAGTTTATTGATGCCTTTGATTTTTCACAACATAGTCATTTCCTGGGATAGATCTCTACCCCTTCCACAAAACCCTCATTGTTATAACAAAGAAAAACACAAGCAAAATCACCAACACAGTGAACATTTCTGATAAGCATATACAACATTTCACATCCATATTAGTATTAGGTGATCTACAGGTAACTGGGATAACCCAGTTATGAGACTTTGAACTTGCTACAGGGAAAGAAGATTCTGGAGGAGAAAGCCAAGCTCTGGGGGAAAAGTTCTTTCTTAATACAATAGCACAAATTATTTATGTTGGGTGCAGCTGTAGACTACTAAACAGTGGTCACCAGCTTCACCCTTCCTTTCAGTCTTACTAAAATGAAACTATAGGAATATGCATGGTTGGTGCTAGTTCCTAAAACCATGATGAGTATTGGAAGGAATTTTCTCACTTTAAACCAGAGAGCCATTCTCCAGGAATCAGTTGCTGGTATAGAATTAAAATAGCTTAAAAGACAAACTTGACTTTAGGACTGTAACTGGCTAGCTGAGTAAGACTGGGAATCTGAGTCAGAAAGCAGAGATGAGAAGGACAGTTACAGGCATGGGAGACAGCCAGCTTAAATGAGATGGATGGTCTGATTCAAGACGAGTCATGAGGCCAGTGGCACTGGATCAAAAAGTACTTGGGGAGGGAGGGAATAAGGTCCAAGAAGACGGGAAAGGTAAGAAAATTTTATGAAGGGCATTGAAAAGCAAGCAGAGGATTTCAGATTTGATCTTGGAGGCAATCAATGGAACTTATCGAATAGGTGAGGGGGCAACAGACTTGGGTTTTCACATGTGTCTCAGTGTGTCTGAGAGGAATTTTCTTTGTTACTCTGTTAGTCTATTGTGATTAAATGTCTAGCTTTGAATTGATTTGCTTTCTGATTTTGTCTGGGAAAAGAGAAATATTGGGAAAGCTTGTAAACTATGATTTTGAGTGGATACTGATCCAAATTGCAACTTGAACCTGAATATCATTATCAGTGACTCATGGACTTAGGGGAAGCATGGACAACATTCATCTCTAAGAGCTAAAGAAAAAGATGGGGTATAGAGATTAAAACAAAATAGAAAGACATAAATCTATCAGTTCATATTTATTTTTTTTCCCATTTTAAAGCAGCTTCTAGTTTTCTTTTACTTATAAAATTAGAGGCAACGTGGCCTAATAGATAGATGGCTGGGCTTGGGTCAGGAAGAGCCAGATGGATATCAGCAAGCTATGTAATTCTGTACAAGTTACTTGTCCTTCAGTGATTCAACTCTCGGAGGCCACAAAATGCAGAATAGTTGCCAGTTTGCAAAGAGAGAGGAAATTTCCTCAGTAAAGGCTCTCAGTACTCATGAAATCACAAACCGAAAAGAGTGTTACTATCTTAAGACTTATTTACTTTTCTAGGCCACTTAATACTTGTTTTATTCCAGTGTTTGGCAATCCAACCTATTCTCTTGGCCAGTAGATATCTAAATTAATAATCAGAATCATTCTACCCACTTTATTATAGATTTATAAAAGTAAGGACATTCAATAATAAAAGGTTTTGCAGACACTTGGACCACTTATTAGAGGAATGGTATGAAGTGACTCTTGGCCCATCTAGAGATTATCTTGGTTAGCTCTCAGTCCTATTTGCTCTTTTAGGAAGAACAGAAGAAAATGGAGGCTTGTGTCTTCACCATGACTCATCTTTAGTTAATCAACAGTATTTGGTTCTCTGCTGATTTTGGGGGGAGCATATACGCAAAAAAAGAGTGAAAATGGTTCTGGTGCACACGGAGTTTACATTCTTATGGGGAAAGATAACATGTATATAAATAGATACACAGAAGACACATAGAGAGTAGATGGAAAAATAATTTTAGAGGGAAAGGCAGGCCTAACTGGGGGGCACTGGGAAAGCTTCCATCAGAAAATGGCTGTATTCAACTAATTCAGTAAATGTGCATTGGTATGTTGCTTATCTGCCAGTTTTAAATTCATTTCACATACTCCTGTTGGTGTTCATGATAATCACATATTCATATATTCCAGTTTCTTTTCTTTGTGCCTATCCTTTCATGTGGAATGCTCATTCCCCTATTTGGACTACATGGTTTCTCAGCTCTCTTTCATCTGTGATACTATATATAATATTGCATAATGGTCTCTCCTTTCTCTAAAGTATCCATAGTTACTTTATATCTAAACTACCTCTCCCCCCATTCTGATTCATGCAATGTTACCATTATAAAGTAGATTCTTTTTTTATTAAAGATTTTATTTATTTTGAGTTTTACAATTCCCCCCCATCTTATTTCCCTCTCCCTGCCCCCATTCCCCCACGGAAAGCAATCTGTCAGTCTTTACTTTATTTCCATGTTGTACATTGATCCAAATTGAGTGTGATGAGACAGAATTCATATCCTTAAGGAAGAGACAAGAAGTATAAGAGGTAACAAGATCAGACAATAAGATATCTAGTTTTTTTTTCCTTAATTAAAGGGAATGGTCCTTGAACTTTGTTCAAAATCCATAATTCTTTCTCTGGATACAGATGGTATTCTCCATTGCAGACAGCCCCAAATTGTCCCTGATTGTTGCACTGATGGAATGAGCAAGTCCATCAAGGTTGATCATCACCCCCATGTTGCTGTTAGGGTATACAGTGTTTTTCTGGTTCTGCTCATCTCGCTCAGCATCAGTTCATGCAAATCTCTCCAGGCTTCCCTGAATTCCCATCCCTCCTGGTTTCTAATAGAACAATAGTGTTCCATGACATACATATACCATAGTTTGCTAAGCCATTCCCCAATTGAAGGACATTTACTTGATTTCCAATTCTTTGCCACCACAAACAGAGCTGCTATGAATATTTTTGTACAAGTGATATTTTTACCCTTTTTCATTATTTCTTCAGGGTATAGACCCAGTAGTAGTATTGCTGGACCAAAGGGTAAAGTAGATTTTCCCTTCAGTTTTATAACTTGGTCCAGATACTTGGTGAACTTTTAGTTCTTTCTTAAATGGGCCACTTTTTCATTTCTGTAATTTAAAAACAATTGAACAAGACAGAATATCTGTTTTTAGGACAATACAATGGTTTTCTTATAGGAATAATGAAGGGATCTTTCATTTCAGTCCTCAGAATAGTATTGTAGACAGGGAAAAATAGTTACATTAATATCTTATTAGCAAACGTGATAATCTCTTCCCTCAAGGAACTTATATGTTAGAATGTAAAAAATAAAAGAGGGGAGTAGGATAATCCCTAGAAGATATGCTATTCAGGTCTGAAAAGTCAGAACTAGAACCATAACCCAGAGCCAAAGCAGGTTGGTCCCCAAAATGGAGGCTTCTGCGCTCCCAATTCACCAGTGGGATAAGGATATCCGCATGGGTAGGACCTGGAGGGTCAAAGAGTTGAAAGAAATTCCAGAGTGAAACTGGCTGAAGTTTGGTAGCAAAGCCTGGAGTCAGAACCTGAGCCAAGAAAGCTCCTTACCATTTATTCTTTGAGGCCTTAGTCATTATCATTATGTCATTATTTGAGGCTTAACCATTCTTTCCCAGCATTCAGTCCAAATTTTATTCATCTTTCAGTTTACATTGTTATGGACGTGTTTGCTGTTTTCTTTGTTCTGCTCACTTCACATCTACTCAATTCATAGAAGTAGTCTTCATTTTCATAGTTTGAAGAACTCCATTACAGTCACAAACCACAATTTGTTTAAGTCATTCCACAAATGATACACATGAGCTTAGTTTCCAGGTCTTTGGTACCGTAAGAAGCACTGCTATCTTTAAGTGCCTTGAGGTATGTGCCTAGCAGAGGGGTCTCAGGGTTGAAGAATGAACATTTTAGTTACTTTCTTAGCAGCATGCTTTCTATTAGAGTTGGACCAATTCACAGCTCCACTAACACAGTATTAAAAATTGCATTGAATGGTCAAAGATTACGAATAGGCAGTTTTCAAATGAGGAAGTCAAAGCTTTCAATAATCATATGGAAAGTGTTCTAAATCAGTAATAGAGAAGTACAAATCAAAGAAGTCTTGAGGTTTTTACCTTAGATCCATCAGGCTAGCAAAGCCAACAACCCCTCCAACTACAAACATGGGAGGATTATGGGAAAACAGGCACTATGGTGTTTGTACTCTTGGTGGAGACATGAATTGGTGCAGTCTTTTTAGAAAATGATTTGAAACTATGCCCAAAAGTTATGCAGCTGTATATATATATATATATTATACATATATATGTATACAAGGAAATATATATATATATATATATATATATATATATACACACTCTTTTATCTATCTGTGCCACTGCTAAGCTTATATATAACTTCAAAGAGATTTTTTTTTTAAAAAATCAAAAGAAGGATCTCTATATACAACAATATTTATTGTTGTTACCTCTTTTGGTAGTAACCTCAAACTATAAAGAAGCTGACTTCTTATTGGCAAATGGCTAAACAAATTATAGTATATGAAGAGAATGAAATAGTATAATTCCAAAGGAAATGATGAAACGGACAGTTTCTGGAAAGACCTTTATGAACTGATACAAAATGAAGGGAGCAGAACAGGAAAACAATTTATCAATAACAACACTGGAAAGAAAAACAGCTTTACAAGAGGTTAGAATTCTGGCCACCACAATGTTTAATCATGAGTAGGAGATGAAATACACTACTCACCTCCTGCCAGAGACATGATGAACTTAAAAAGCAGAGACACCCATACATTTCCAGGCATGATTGATATGGAAATGTGTTTTGTTGGACTGTGTATTCATCCCTATGATGAGGGTTTTAGGTAGATGAGAGTTTTTATTGTTTAGCAGGGAAAGGGACATAATATACATTCATATAAGATAAACAAAACAAAAGTGTATTTTAGAAAAGAAAGTTTGGTTTAAGATAGTTTTTCTTTGAATACTCATAAGAATGGATGACTTAGCATAATTTTAGATGTGCTCTGTGATCACAGGAAGAGATTTGTCATACTTCTCCTAGAGCATTCTTAAAGTCAAGCCTTCCTGCTCCCTTTGTTTTTAATGTTTTCCTTCCATTAACTAGACTGTGCTCCACAAGTTGGGGGGGGGGTTTCTTTTTTTAGGAATTAAAGAATAAATTCCTAAGTTTGGTTTGAAAATTCACATTCCACCATTATGCTGTCTAAACCTCATCCAAGGACCAGGATATGTAAGATTTCTTCTCTCTTTTTTTTTTCTTAGAAAACACTCTTGGAACAGGCCATTCTGTGACTGGGCTGTTTTCTCCGGCATTAGATGTTATCTCTACCCTTCCTTTGGGGAATATTAATAATAGCAAGGCACAGCTGTAGCAAGAAAATAGTATACATTTGGAATTTGAGAAGATGAATTTGAATCCCTGCTCTGACCATAATGTTGAAGGTGCTGTAGAAATGTAAAATGTTGTCCTTTAACTCAAGATCTGGCACCCAAACTTTGGACTGGGCATTAATGTGAATAAAGGGACCCCAGCACCCTGACTAGTACTTAATGCAACAGTACATATCAAGTGCTGCCCAGTCTGTGTTTCACCCCACAGAAAATGCAAAACATCACAAAAAAACATAACAACCCATAGTGAGACCCACCTTCACCCTAGGGACCTATAAAGGTCTCTAGACTAATAGAACCACCCTGGAAGAGAAACATACTTGGGTTGTTAAGCAGGTAAGGGCTTTGATATTCTGGGGAGTTACTTCTTCACCCTAGGGATCTTGACAAGCCTCCAGTCTTATTGTACCACCCAAGGGCTCCCTGAATAGTCCCTTGACAGAAATAAATCTGGCAACTCCCCATCCATTAAACCTGCCCAGTCAGAGTCACTCCCAGGAATAGCACAGGGCGAAATCCAGTGTTTGTTTCTTCCACATGTTGGTGTGGTCCCTTCCTTCTCCAGATCCAGGGGCCCACATACTAGATCCTTGGCCCAGAAATTCTTGGAATTTCTCCAAAAGGCTGAGATTCAGGAACTCCCACCTCCCTGCCACCTCCCTTTCCCTTTTTCCCAGGACTATGTGACTGTGAGGTCATGTGCTACTGTGACCCCTCTGCCTCAAGCCACCATCAGCCCCCAACAGGCCTCTCCTGCTCCATCCCCATTCCAGTCCAGGCATTCTGGTTTCTGTTCTGCACTTAGGGTTCTCTCTGGATCTCTCTGAATAAACAGGCTCAGACCAAGCCCCTTAGTTCAGCTCCAGTACAAAGGGATGGCCCCCTTCCCATCTGGAGCCAAGCAATTAATCTTCAACTCTTTTTTTTTTTGGTTGTTGTTTTTTGCAAGATAATGGGGTTAAGTTACTTACCCAGGGTCATATAACTAGGTAATTATTAAGTGTCTGAGGTTGGATTTGAACTCAGGTCTTCCTGACTCCAGAGCCTTTTAATCTTCAGTTGTATTTCCCCACCAGGTGTGAATAAGTGTCCATGTTCTGGAGGTCCGGGTCGGTTTTAAATACCCCCCATGAAATGTCCACACCTTCCCTTAGGGAGATATCCCATCCTGAAACTTCACCAAATTGATCAGGAGAAATGATAACACCACATAAATGTGAAATTGTATCATGTATTGCCCTGGTTTTCCTCAAACAGCCCAGTAAATGAAAAACTCTGGAGTGAAGCTGGAACAGCAACCAAAACATTGTTAAGGCCCGAGAGATTATGTAAGGATACATATTATCAGTGAATTTTGTCGTGTTTATATCTTGGAGATGGTGAGTCACTGCAGGCCTAGCGGGGCCCCGGAGGGACTGAAAGTTTCAAAATCTGGATTCCTTCCTGCATCATCATGAAGTCTGTTTGGGCTTACTTGGTTTCCTCAGCATGTGCAGCCACCAAGTCATCTAAACCTTGGCAGGAAACCCAAGGAAAGATGGCCAGTTTTTCAAATTAGATGGTTATCTCTTTATTTTGCTTTACATATATCATTGGACACTGATTTTAGATTCAATTGTTTATCTAGTAGATGCTTAGTGAAGGAAAGAATTTTGAAAGTCCCAGATTCAAAGTCCACCTGTGTAGTTAGTTTTTAGTGCCTCAGTGTAAAAGAGTTTGATTCAAGGCTTTAGGAGCTCTTCATACACATCTATGATGCCATAACTTTCAAGATTTGTGTTCAAATCCCAGGTCTTCTCCTTGATGGTCAGGTGACCCTGGGCAAGTCACTGGATCCCTTTCAGCCCAGTTTCCTCACCTATAAATTGAAGCATTCTGACCCATATCTGAAGTAGTTCTATCCCCAGGATGTTACTAGCCTCAAAAATTAATAATGATAAAACATTCTGTAACCATAAAATACAATATAACTGTGAACCTGCTGTTAAATAGCAGGAGACCAAGTATCACGAGGGTGCCCACCCTGTTTCTAATCCAGTTACAGATGACTGCTAAGCCCCAAGGTCAATCAAACTCAAGATCACCAGGTGAAAATCCCAGTGTTTGCCCCTTTATATGTATGTATGTTTTGGGAAACTGGGAGTGGTGGGGTAGTGTTAGACCATCTTGAACCTTTTCAATTTTATATTATTTTTTAGTTAAGTCTCCAGTTTCAATCCATTCACAGATGACACAATTGCTTTTATGTGGTCAGTCTCCTACACTTAGCTCTGGGAAATGTTGATGCTTTTATCATGTTGAAATTGGAGAGCTGTTTTTTGGGTTTTAGTTTTAAAAATATGAACAATATGACTGCTTTGTTTCATTTACAGGGATCGGAGATTTTGTGGTTTTTGTTGTACATGCAAGGAAGCTCAGCCAGTCCTCAGAGGTTGATGACATAGTCCCTTAAACATCAGAATAATTTAAACGATTTTGTTCTGTTAGACTAGAAGGGGACTGAATGCAGTTTCCTCTTCTGTAAAATAAGAAGATTAGGCCAGTTGAGCCCCAAGCTTCCTTCTAGCTCTGAAGTCTTAGGATCTCATAGTTAGATCCAGTCAGGTTTCTGTCAGTTGCTCCTGCAACTTATAACCACAGTAAAAGCTTGGCTATGTATAATCCCCAGGGAACAAGACATTCTGAAGAAACTAATTTTCCAAACTGCTTTATACTTTTAAGACTTTTTAAAAAAAAAATTAACTGTCCTAGATAGAACTCTTTATACAATTCATTGTACAATTCCTTGCCTATTTAAACAGAGCATGCATACCATGAAATGAAAAAAGTCAGAGCCGCCAGGTTGGAATGCCAGTTCTGGTACCTATGTGACCTAGAACCAATCACTGGACTTTCCTGGGTCTTATCAGTGGTGAAAAGGTGTGTCCTATTTAATACATTTATATAGTAATTACAGGCACCATGCTAAGCACTTTAGACAACAACTTTGGGAGGTAGGTGCTGTTATGATCCCCATACAACAACTGAGGCAAACAGGGAGTAAGTGACTTGTCCAGTATCACACAATAAGTAAGTGTCAATGGCTGGATTTGAATTCAGGTCTTTCTGACTCTGGCTCCAATATCCTGAGCTACTTCTGTTATTTAGACTAAAGCCAGTCAGAAGGGGAAGAAATGATGAAATATAAAAAGAATCGAAAAGGAAATGTTATATACCTAAGAAAGGATCAGAGGCTTGCAGGGCTCAATTGAATATGAAGAAGGCTTCAGGGACCATGAACTTGCTCCAGGCTCTGACTCTAAACCATTCATCTACACAAAATGGAAGGGGAGTCTGGGAAGTCTAATTGAACTGGGTACCATATATAAAAGTGAAGTCCCTCACTAAGGAAGGCTAGGAAGTATTATTGAACTGGAAAAACTGGACTTCCTTAACATCCCTACCTGGATGTGATAAACCTCAGAGTTTTTAGCTAATCCTAGGTTGAGTTGTTTCCCTTATTGAAAAGAACACTGTAGGGAAGAGGGTGAAGGGTTCAGTTTTCCTTCAGAGAATTGAGCCCAAGGAGTCCAGTGGATTGACCTGTTCAGAAGCAACACCTCAGCTGATGAAGAGGCCATGACAGAACAACCTTCCTGAGAACAAGTCCATCTGAGCAGTAGAGTAACTTGGGAATTCATCCCTACAGGGAACTTTTTGAGGTCTCTCTAAGAGAAGAAAGGACATCATCACCTAGGAGTCATGTGTTGTCTATTCTGTGCTTTTGGTGGAAGAGTATGCAGGTTTAGGAGGAAGGAAATATTTTGTGGCCTTTTTGCTCCTGTGTAAATTGAATTAATCCTCTTGCTAAGAAATAACTAAGTGTACTGGCTCTTTGTTAAGAGAGAGCACACTGTTGGGAGCTTGTAAACCCTAGGGAATAGGTGATTACCTCTTAGAACTCTTGAGAGTTCTTCCCTCTGGGCATTATCAGTCTAGTACAAGTTATAGCGAATTCGAAGGGAGAGCTATGGTATGATGGGTTTGGATTAAATGGTTTCTGAGACCTCTTCTGTCTCCAGCTTTATAATCCTATGAACCTAAGATGAAACCATTTTGTGATAGTGTAGCTCATCAGTGCATTAATGTTCTCAGGGTTTTATCTGGAGCATGTCCCTGCTTTGTCAGTGGCTCCATTCTGATGCGATTTTGGATCTTTGGGGTCAGCTTTATAGGTTTTCTTCTCCTTCCATGAGTGTTGACTGTGAAAGCAATAATTTCCTCAAAACTATATTGTGATAGAAGATTAGTTTCCTTTAGAGAATATTAGGTTTCCTAACGAATCACCTTGCCTTATTAGTTAGAAATTAAGACTCCAAAGGTCTCTCTCTGTGTTAAGTATAATCCTAGGAGGACAATGGTCAAGTTACAAGGAAACTGTCCTCCCAGAAGGAGATAAGAGAAGAATTCAGGAAGAGATAACAAAGATGATAATCTTTGTGGAGTCCTCTATTGGGTAGCAATATTGTGCAACTTCTGTTTTTAGGCCACTAAGGATGGTTAATGATTTTTTTTTCCTTTTCTTTGTTTTTGGATAAATATGCCTGTGCCTTCCTCAGTTCCTGGTGACCTTGGGAATATCTCCATTTCCTATAGGTTTATTGGTAAATTCCAGAGAATAAAATTTCATGTCTAATCGATATTTTTCTGTTATATTATTTTAAACCTATATTCATTTTTAGTGTTCACTTGACTGACACCTTGGCAACATTTCTTCCTTCAGCGTCTTCCAGGAACTGGATAGCCAAGTGTGTTAGAATTATACAAACAAATATACATTGAGTCTGTAGAAGACTTCAACTATGATAAATGTGTGTCACAAAATTGAGTGATTCAGTGTTTGGGGTTTGGGGAGGGTTGTTTTATTTAATTATTGGTAGTCCAGGCTGCTTTCTGCTGCCAAGCTAAAGTCCATAGAATAACCCGATTTGCTTTTTCTATCAGTCCTTTCTTTCCAAATATCATCTATTGCCAGCCAGAGATTCTTGGATGGAAACGTGGTCAGTGCCACATTACAGAAGCTTCCGGAGGGAGCCTTCCTTTTCCTGTAGCCTTTTCTTTTATGGTACTGTTCAGTGCAGACTCCTGCTCCCTGGGAGAATTCAAAGCAGCCTTGGAACTGCTCTCTAACCTCGTTAGACAAAAACCCAGCAAGCCTGTGAGAGAAGGAAAGGGTGACTTGAAGAAAGTACCTTTTATGATGCTTGGATATTGAGATTCTCCCTCTATCTGACTCTTGCTGGCCTTTCCTGGGTTCCTATATTTTATGTTAAGCCTACTCTAACCCCTTTAGAAGCAGGTGCCCCCAATTCCCAGTGCTTTGGTGCCCCCAAACATGAATTCTGTCCCAGAGGTCTTAGCTGACTTTCTGCCAGAAGTTGTGACCCAGGGGACCTGGAAACTTGCCAATGTAGTTGAAAGTGCACACCAGCCACAAGGAGGAATTTTGGGATTCCTGAAAGATAGATGTTAGTCCCTCAACCTCATTCCCCCATTTCTCCCTTCTGTAGGGCCAGAGCAGGGTCAGGCAAGACCTGGCTGAGTCTGTTTCCTATCCCCAGCATTTAATGTCTGTGGAGTGATGTTTGTTTAAATCAATCTTTCGAATGAAGATGATAGAGTCCCTTCTCTGCCTCTCCATGGCAGTGGGACAAGATATTGAGGAGCATCATGGGTATCATGACCATCTGTGAGAGGACACTCTTGGAACAGAAGGAATATGGAAAGTGATGTTTAGCCCCAGGATGTGGTTCAGGTCATCTCTTTCCATTCTTTTATTTTCTTTTGTTTTCTCCCTCCCTTCCCCATCTAGAGAAAGTGGTTTTGGCTTCTCCCCTTTTAGGAATGAGAAAAGGGAAGATCAGGGAGCCAGGGACTTTGTACAGTTCTTTAATATTTAGAGGTTAAAGACGATCCAGTCCAATCCCCATTAGATGAGTGAAATATAAAGATGTCCAAAGCAGGGAAATATTCTATCCATTGTCATGCAAGGATATGACTGAAAAAGCCAGAACCTTCATCTTCTACCTCCCAAATCCAACTGCCTTTTCATTTTCCCAGTGTTATGTTATTTAAGCCATCCCATCTTCCTTGTCCCTGGAGTTAGTAAGCTTTCTGCTAGGAGACACCTGGATTTAGAGTGCCACCCCCACAGATGTAGAGCCCAATGACACAAAGAACTGGCAAGCTGTTCTTTTAACCTGAGGAAATGCCATTTGAGGGCTTCCTGTTTGTTTAAGGCCTGGGATTTGGTTTATTATAGTTACCACCAATGTCACTAGAATGCATCTTTGTTTAGTGGGAAGAGTGGCCCCTGACTTTGAAGACTTGGGAGTCTCTGCTTCTTGTTCAGCTAAGTCTTCTGGGCTGCTCTGCTTAAGCATTTGACACCAAACATTAGTCTGGTTCTCCTTTGAGCTGGGTCCTGCCCAAGCCCAAAGAAGCTTTTGCTATTGGATGTTGCCAGTGGTGGCCTCTTTTGTGCTGCTCTCACCTCCATTGGTTGGGAGTCCAGTACCATCTAAGGCAGCCCATTCCATTCTTAGACAGCTGCAATCATGAGGAAGTCTTCTCTTCCAGTGACATCTGCTTCTCCTTCATTGTTTCTAGTTCTGACCTGGGGCCAAGCAGGCCCCTTTTCTCCATTGCCCTTTAAATATTTCAAAGAGAAAAGTTCTGTCCTCATTCAAGTCTTTTCTTCCTTAGGAGGCTATACAGGGTGATTCCAAAATCTTAGAGTTGTTTTAAACTGGTAATATACTACTATGAGAGAAATCATTTAAATTTTTCTGCAGAATTTGGAGTAAGAGGAGTAATGAACATAGCCTAAGAGTTGAGGGAAAAGGCTTATTGGCTCCCAAGAAGTTTATTTCTTGCCTCCCTTTATCCCTTCCTAGACAAGGAACCTACCCTATACTTGATATTGTGCTTAAGCCCTGACCAGTATTTAAGAAAGCAGATGGTGGAATCTCAGAGTTATTCCAGAATGCCTTGTCTCCAGTATAATTACTTAGGCATTTTCCTTCCTCTCTACACTACTATTCTTTTGAATAGAATTATACATATTAACTGTTTCTTAAATCAACACACTGTTTCCTTTCAAAGGCTTCTGATTACATATGGATTAGAAGTAGACTTTAGCCCCAGGATGTTATATCACAAATTTACCCATTTTTATCCTCTTAAGTCTTTCATTTTTGGAAGCCCTTTTCATTTTAAATTCATCAACAACAGAAATAATGAAATGTAATCTAAACAGCTTTTTATGACATTTAAGAATAGTGCTTTTGTTCCTTGACTAAAAAAAATATAAGGAGATATGAGAAAGATGTTCTAGTTAGAATGGATGGCTGAGCTAACGAAGGGAAGGCAGAAACTAAAAGATAAAAAGAAGGCGGCACTTGTACATTTAATTGCAGAAAAGAGCTTAACGGCCTCTGAAGCCAGATCAAATCCTTATACCTGTAACCTTTGGCAAGTCATTTCCTCCCTCTACCCCAGTTTCTTTATTTGTAAAATGGGTTGACTTAGATGGCCTCTGAGGCCCCTCTCTAGAGCTATAATCCTATGATCCACTGTATGGAAGTGTTTTGTGTCTCATTCTTGAAAACAGGAATTCATTCCCAGGTTTGGAACACAACAACCATTGTTTTCTCATTGCTTATGGAGATAGTTTGGTCTAGAGTCAAGGGTACCAGTTTTGAAGCTGATTTGAGCATCTTGGGAGCCCTACCTTTTTCAAAGACCTATCCCATCACTCTAAACTTAGAATTGTCACAAAACTCAAGGTTGATAGTCTAGCAACTCACCTTCATGACCCTCCTTCTTGTAGAACCTGCCAGTTTTTATGACTCAAAATCCCAGTGAAGGCAAAGGTCTGGCTTTGCTCCTCTCCACATCATGGTTCTATGCCTCAGTGCTCCTAATTTCTACCTCTCATAATTCTTCCTTGTGGCTCTGAAACTCTCTCACTACTCTATTGCTCTGACTAAAATCCCTTTCTTTTGAGATTGCTGCTAATGATGCTACTTTCCTTTGTGATCTGCCATCAGCTGCTTCCTTCCTTTACTCTCTTGGAATAAGTTTAATGTTTTTGTCTTTCATTTTTCAAAGAAGACCACAATATCAGGGAGGTGATGCCTGACAAGCATGTGAATTGGATTTGAGTGAGGGGGCTACTGTGGATAGAACACTGGCCTTGGAGTTAGAAGGAAGGAGTTCAAACCAGGCCTCAGACACTTGATACCGACTAGCTGTATGACCTTGGACAAATCACTTAACCCAGATTGCCTCATCCAAGGCCACCTCCAATTGTCCCGATTCATGGCTGGCCACTGAGCCCAGATGGCTGGGGAGGAGAAAGCGAGGCTGGTAACTTAGAACAACACCCCAATTCATGTGCTTGTCATGGCATCACTTCCCCTGATGTCACAGTCTTCTTCTAGAATGAAGGACAAACATCATCAGGCCCCAACTAAATAGCTATCAAGACCTGAAAATTTGCTTTACTCAGTTAAGAGTCCTCATCCTTATATCTAGGTGAATTAAGGTTCCTTAATTCTCTTTTTCTATTTCCTGATTTTCGTTGAGGGCATTGTACTCCCTTCCCATCTTCGCACTGTCACCATAGTAAGTCTCTGGTCATTGCTTCAAGACTCCACTATGTCTCAAAAAGGCACTAGGAGAGGAATTCTTCACTATTGTAGGGTAGAACATTGAGAGTCTCATGAAGTCTATGGATCCTTTCCCTATTTTAAGTGAATAAAATAAAATGCATAGGATTACAAAAGAAATAGATATTGAATAAAAATGTATTTTTAACTCTTACCCCCTCCAAAAAAAACTCACTACACTAAAGAATCTGGTTAGCCATTTCCACCACACATTCCTGCCCCCCCAGAAGAGGTCCCATTCCTATTACAGTCCATTTGGAGAAAGAGAGAGAGAAACAGAGAGAGACAGAGAGAGAGAGAGAGAGAGACAGAGACAGAGACAGAGATAGAGAGAAAAGGAGACAGACAGACAGAGAGACAGAGAGAGATGAGACAGAGAGAGACAGAGAAAAGGAGACAGAGAGAGTGACAGAGAGAGAGTGACAGAGAGAGAGAGAGAGAGAGAGAGAGACAAAGACAGAGAGAGAGATTCACAAGTGAAAAGCTAACTATATACAAGTTATAATGTTATAAAAGCTTTTTAGTAGCTTTTACATTTCATGTATCCCTTCTTCATTCATTCATTGCATACGAATGTCCCAGGACAGTGAAATACTAAAATACGAATGATCAATGAAGATGAGAGAGCTCAGAAAAATGAGTGGTATCACCTTGAACAGGTTGGGCAGAGGAAGCTTCATGTAAGAGAAGTGACATGAACTCAGTCTGAATTTGAAACTGCTGGAAGCTTGGAGTTAGCATATTCCACTTATCTGGGCCACTCTCCCTCCATTAGGGTTGGCCCTTGTCCAACTTTCTGAGCTCCGATGAAAATAGCAAGGCCTCCGAGTTTTATTGGGCTGGAAAGCCATATTTGATTTTAAACTGTAATTAATCCCGCAGAGATTTGGAACATTGTCTTGTGAATTATTTATGATATATTCCAGTAAATGTTGAAGACGAGGGGTTCTAATTGCCAGATGAGGGAAATTTTTTTAATTTGAGGAAATAACCATCATGTAAGTTACATATCTAATCTTCCTTCATCCTTCACAATCCCCCTTCATCACCACATGTGGTAAGGAGGAGACCCTTGATCCTGAAGCTGGGGTGAAGATGAAGCCTTGGCAGGATCTCAGGTTTAGGCAGGTGTTTGAGAACCCATATTGCTAAGTCTAAGAAGGCTTTCAGCAGGTGGTGAGTCTGATCAGTCACAACTCATAAAGGCTGTCTCCTAGGGTGGAGTTTTTCCACCTGGTGATGCATGCACTCTCCTTGGAGAACATGAGATCCTCTAATGGGTCCTATAATGCAATGGCTAAAATTATTGGATTTTTCCAAATGCAGCTAATTACCCTATCAATCCACCTTTTTCAATGGAAAAAAAAATTTGACAAAGCAAATGGGTTCCAATGTGCAAAGGAAAAACCATTGACTTTGGAATTAGAGGACCTGGTTTCTTTCTCACTAATTTGCTGTGTGACCATGAGCAAGTCACTTTCAGTATCTCAGTGTCCTCATCTGTAAAATAAGGGTTTTGGACCAAATGACCTCTAAGGTCATCCCTTTTAGCTCTAAATGTTTGATCTTGTGACAGTAAATGCAGTTCAGGGATTATTTGACACAGTATGGGCAAAAGGTTGTATTTGACCAGTGCTAGGGAATACTCAAGACTCAGGTGACTTGTTATCTGCTTCAGATGCATTTTATTTTATTTTATTTTATTTTACTTCATGTTAGATTTTTGCAAGGCAAATGGGGTTAAGTGGCTTGCCCAAGACCACACAGCTAGGTGATTATTAAGTGTCTGAGGCTGGATTTGAACTCAGGTCCTCCTGATTCCAGGGCTGGTGTTCTAGCCACTGCACCACCTAGCTGACCCTTTCAGATGCATTTTAAACATTTTTTTATAAACTCCAAGATCAGTGGGTTTTATATGGGAGTTTAAAAATATCATCTTTTATAATCTATTACATTTCTTGACATCATTCATTTTGATAAGTACAAATAATTATATTATTCCCCAAAAACTAGTTTTCAAAAAATTAAGATAACATGAGAATAGTTATAGATTGTATTGAGAAATGTACAATAACCAAAATTAAATGGTGTTTTATCTTTATTGTAAAGGACTTTATCTATAAATATATGTTTTCAATTTTATGATTAGAAGTTGTTTGGTGTTTTAGAAATTGCAAGATATTTCTTATTTTGTTTGAAGAAAATACAAGATAAGGACTATTTGTATAGGTTATTTTACAGAAATGTAGCAAAGCATAACTTTATTTTTGGTTTGTTTTTGCAAGGCTATGGGGTTAAGTGACTTGCTCAAGATCATGCAGCTAGGTAATTATTAAGTGTCTGAGGCCAAATTTGAACCCACATACTCCTGACTCCAGGTCGGTGCTCTATTACCTGCACCACCTAGCTACCCCACAACTTTTTTTTTTTAATAGAAAGGTGGGGCATCATTACATAAAATTTGGAACCCATTGTAGGAGGACTTCTGTGAGTTGCGAGCTTTGTTGAGGAAGAGAATGTCCACAACAATGAAGTCAGAGATCCTTACCATGTCACCCACAGTTTCAACAGACTAGGAATGTCAGGCAAATTGATGTTGAAGGAAAATCCTCTTTGTCAGAAAGGTAAAGAGGAATTTAAACTCAGCATCATTGTTCCTTACTGAGGAAAGAAACTGTTAGAAATCTGTCCTTAAGCTGTAGATGATTTTTGCTTGTTACATAGCAAGGGCTATTTATTTAAGGTTAACTTTCTTCCTTGGCTAACTTGATCGGAACTTGGATTTAGGAGCGTGAGGTTTTCGGACACACCAGGAACTCTCCCAGCCAGAAATGGAGCCAAAAATGGGGTGGGAGGGAATTAGAGCTGTTGGGAGGCCAGCCCAACCTTTTCCATCTGCTGCTCTAGGACTGGCAAATTCCCCATCAGCCCCTAAGCACCAAGCAAGGATCTTGACAAGCCTTGAGAAGCGAGAGGGGGCTGCTGCCATCCAATACCAGCCCATGGTCCCCTGTGGCTGAAGGTCCATGAGCAACCTGCAGAGATGACAATGTTTAAAGTGTTGTCCACTTTGTTTTTTCAGGTTTATAAAGGAGAATTTCAGCTACCTGATTTCCTGAAAGACAAACCACAGGTACAGTATCCACTTCCCCTCTTTGATGTGTGACAAATGGATGCTGTGATCCCCCCCAGAGGTAATGCTAGATGTTGGTGGTGGAGCAACTGACCTTCTGCATGTAATCGCTTTGCTAATACAACCTCACCTGTGGTATCATTTGAGTTATTTCCTAGAGATCAATTTAATGGAAGGTTTTCTTATTTTTAACTCGATTTATGGAAGTATGCTCCTTCCATGAGCAAGTCCATATCCATCCACCCTAAGATGGGGAGAGAGATGGAGGCTGGAGTGACTGGCTGTAATCTAATACCTCTTGGCCCCTATTCTTCAGTGCTTAAGTGGAGCTATGATCTCATCTGTGCCACGCCCCTGGGAAGGATGTTCTGGCGGTGTGGAATAGAGGAAAGAGCTCAGGATTGGGAGTCCTGGATTCAAATTTCAGTTCTGACATTTCTTACTTTTGTTACCCTGAAAGTCTCTTCCCTTCTTGAAGCCTCAATTTCCACATCTGTAAAATGGGAAAAATTTTCAGCTACCTACCTCCCAGGATGGCTGTGGAATAACCTTGAAACTTCCTCATATTGTGACCTGCTGCTTCTGCTTCTGCTTCTACTTCCTCAGCCACTGCCACCATCATCACCCTCTACTCCCCAAACTGTTAGGGAAGATGTAGAGTTTGTCTCTTATCATGAGTCACTGCAAACTTCCATAGTTCCAACTCATACACTGGCCATATAACCAGGATTCGTGAATACTTCCCCAGATCCCCTCTCTGGGATGGACCAGTTCCATGGATGGGATGAATGGGTATCATGAATGGGTAAACCAGTGCTCTGTGTTGATGGTGAAGGCATCTCATTGAAATAGGTTTCTTTGCACAAGTCTTGGGGGCCAGGAGACTTCTGGCTTGAGTAGAACAAGGGGCTTTGTCCATGGAAAACTAACTTGCATATTTTCCAAAATTCTGCATAAAGTGGGGATTGATAGATTCATAGAGTTGGAGCTGGAGAGAAACTCAAATGGATCAATCCCTCCTTCCCTTCCATTTTACCAATGAGGAAAGAGAGGTCAAAAGAGGGAAGTGCTTGTCATAAGATCACACAGGTAGTGACAGCAGAAACTCGAACCCGGCACTCTGCTGGCATAATCTACCCCCTCTTCCAAAGGAACTGGCTTCAACAAGGAGAGTTTTCCAGGATGAAGCTTGCCTTCTCTAAGCACAGGTTACAGAGCCCTGACCTAGGAAGTTTTAATGATCTTCTAGCCATTTCTGACTGCACACATTCATTCACTAACCCTTTTTGTCCTTCACCATAGAAAATTTTGAAGCAGTCTGAAGTATATTTAATTAATCTCTTTAGCTCTAAGAATACTGTGTTGTGGGATCATTTGAAATGTTAAATTGATAAAAGAGGAAAAACTTTGAGATTTAATCACTGAACAAAAAAAAAGTTGTGTTTCTGCCTACTTTCAAATTCTATGACTAATAACAACAGGGGCAGCTCAGTGGTGCACCTCTAGACTTGGATAGAGACCTGGATAGAGCACTAGGCCTGAAGTCCTGACTACAAATTCAATCTCAGACACTTCTGGCTGTGTGACCCTAGGCTAATCCTCTGTTTGCCTCAGTTTCTTTATCTGTAAAATGGAGATAATATAAGCCTTCACCTCCTAGGACTGTTGTAAGGACAAAATAAAATTGTAGATATAAGATAATCTTTTCAATATGAACTATTATTTCAACTATACCCCTTATTTGGGCATTATTTTCCAAAATCTTGTGATTCATTCCCATCCCCTTGCTTCCTTTTTCTCCCCTAACTCCAATTCCTTCTATTACCCAGAACCCTCTACTTTCTTTTTTCCTCTCCTGAAGAAATCTTTTTTCAGGAAAAACTGATAATCAGCCATTTACACTTTTGTATGAAATGAATCTAGTGCCACCTCGGGAATATTCATAAATTTCTGTAGTAACTAAGAACACTATATGAAAGTCTATGTTCACCATCAAAGGAATTTCAAGCTTCCTGAAGTCAGATAAATCCTGGCAATCTGTTTAGGACTACACCTAAAAACTGCCTTCAGGAATTTCATTGGTCACCAGATTGGATGGCACTACTTAAAAAAAAAAAAAGAATGCTGCACATCTTGGAGGCTGATAAAAGAACTGAAAATTGCAGAGTCAAGATCCATTGTCCAAATTATTTTAGAGAGGAGTGAAAGGCAAAGCCCAGATGCCCTCAAGACTTGCCTAATGAAATGTCTTTGAAATGAAATGTTTTGAGCAGGGCAGCCTGCAAAAGGATGGCGCATGTGAACAGAACCCTCAGTAACATGGACAGAACACATTTGCTCCCCTTTTCTCCCATAAAGCCTTACACTTCACTTCAAAATTCAATTGTTGGTAAAATTTTTAAAAAGAAACTTGAAATACATCTTTACCAACCACATGATTGAGTAATGAATGCCAGAGGCCTGGGGATTGTGCTTATTAAAGTTCTGGTTTAGAAACATTTGGTTGGGAGGCAAAGGGTAGATTTGTCTGTGGCTTGTTTTAACTTTTTATTTTTCAATTAACTGTAAACAGTATAACTAAATATGCATCTATTTAATACTTTTTATATTTAAAAGGAATCTGACATATTTATTACTACTTTAGTTATTCCTTCTGTTTCTGCTGTTTTTTGTTTGATCATTTAGCTCTGTATTTAGCAATGACATATTTTCATTTCTTGTGATGGTAGTTTGTACATGTTCTATTCTGGGTCTGTTTTCTATTGATTTGCATAACTTCAGCTAAATTTGTCATAATTTCTTCCTAATCTTCATGTGTAATATTTTAATGGCATCCTAGTCTTTATTACATCATCATAGAAGCGTTTCTTCAACTGTTCATCAACAGATGGATATTTGCATTATTTGTGGTTCTTTCTGTAAACTATCTATTAGCTGGGCACTAGCACAACATTGTGGACCAGGTTCTCATTGGGAGATTTTCTCTAAATCTCTAAGATATTGGTTTCCATTTTATATTTCTCCTGGGGAATAGTAGAATTTATCTCCTTTCTCTCTAAAGACCTTTTTAGTTCTGCAAGCGTTTGATCTAACAAGACACTGAACATGGGACAACTTCTTCCTCATTTGGGCAGTGTAGTGATCTCTCTCCAAGTCCAAGATTAGATATCTCCTTTTCATCTTCCACCCTTTCTCTTAGCATAATTCCTTCCTTCTCTTTTGGCCAGAATCTCTTTTCTCTCCCCTTTGATTCTGGTTCCTAGGGTTGATGAATTTGTCTTTCTTGGGGCCACATGAATCAAAGGCTTTTGACCTGGTCACTGTGTAACTTGATTTTGTACAAATCATCTCTCTTAGGAAGGGTTCTCTGGAACTTCCCCCGCTCAAACAGAAGCTTTTTTCTTTTTCATAATCTGGTCTTCCTTCACCCCCTATGCCTCTTTTTTTGAGAAGGGTGCCATCTCTTCTCTAAGTAGTCAAACCAAAGTTTCAGATCTAGGGTGTCAGCTTTGTCATTGATGTGCTGTGACCTGTGATCTGTGAAAATCTAGGATGGGGAGAGTCCATGCCTGAGACAGAAGATCGAAAGAAAAGAGAATGACCCCACTCCTTTGGACATATACCCTGGCATACCCACTAGTTTGTGTTTATGAATTTTTTTTCCTTTTCTTGGTGAAACTCTTAAGGTCCTAGTACTGGAGTTATTGGGTGCTGTAACTTATTTTTGACTGTATATATAATCACTCTCATGGAGCTATTATCTGAGGAGAGTCCATGAGAGAGAATAGTCCCATGACCAGTTTTTGGTCTCAAACTTCACATGCATTTTTTCTCCTTTTCCTGACAGTGGAGAATGGTACTTCCTTCCAAGATGGTGGACTTCAAAACAGGAAAGTATATAAATTCGAAACTCTCCAAACCTAAAGTTGAAAAATGACCATATAAGTTAGGGAGAGACAAAGTTATCTTTAATTCCTCCCCCCCACACCCTGAGCAACTACTCTCAAATTTCTTTCTGAGAACCCAGATCTTGCCATTAATTAGGACACCTGTTGTACAAGAACTCTTTTGGAGAATTGTTTTACTTCATTATCTCATGAAATGAGGTATGGTTTACATTCACCAGATGACATGGTCAGAGGAAGGTACCAGCCTATAAATTCCGACTTTTCAAGAAAGTCCTGTTTCCATCTTCAATGACTGGACCAGAGTAAGTTTCAGAGGCAGTATTTCTTCTTTGCATTACATCCCAAGCATAGCTAAAAATCACAGGACATTAGGAAAGCCAGTCATTTACATGATTCTCCAGCCATCCTTCACAATGGCAGCCACAGTCACCTTTCTAATGCTCAGGTTTGACCTTATTGCTCCATTGCTCAGAAATCTTCAGTCTCTCTCCAGAGCCTTTAGGATGTAATGGAAGGTCTTCCACAAATGGATTCCAGTCTTATTTCACCATAGGTCCCCTTCACATGTTCTCCCAGGCAAACCAGACCATGAGTTGCTTCCCATCCTTAGCATAGACTAGTGCAAGATGGCCCACTGCCTCTTCCCTACCTGTTGACACTATGACCTTTCTTCATTGCTCAGTTCAGGTTCTGCCACTTTCATGAAGCTTTTCCCTTATCCTCCTGACTGAAAATATTTCTTAACTCCTCAGTTTTTCCTACAGGACTGTCTGATTCTTCCCCTCCTTCCGCTTACCTTAGACTTGGCTGTGGTTGTGTTGGATGACTCACCTCAAACTGAGACTTGATGTCCTTCCTCTTTCAATATATTTCCATTAAAACCCATTTTACCTTTAGCAAGAACATGGTTCAGGAGCTGTTAGATCTTGTTAGACCTAGATAATTGCTGGCAAAGTCCACTTCCCTCTTCTTGTAAGGGAAAAGGAGTCTTTAGTTGGGAAGAAGGCCAGCATTGTCACAAGGATCTCTTTATCAGTGTAGATTTAATAACTAGATTGCTTCCCTGTACCTCTTTGTGACAAGGCAGGTGTAAATGAAAAATGAAGTAATTGGTTTCTTTTTAAATAAAGTTCTATTGGAACATTAAGATAACAAACAATAAAATGTTAACCGACTTTGGGGCGGCTAGGTGGCGCAGTGAATAGAGCACTGGCCTTGGAATCAGGAGTACCTGGGTTCAAATCCAGCCTCAGACACTTAATAATTACCGAGCTGTGTGGCCTTGGGCAAGCCATTTAACCCCATTGCCTTGGAAAAAAATCTAAAAAAAAAATGATCGGCAAAATGTTAATGGACTTACCAAAGAACGAAATTGCTCATTACTATGAATCATCATTCAGTAAAAATGACTTCAGACCACTAATAATCACATATCAGAACGCTCCTCAGGTTTCACCTCCCAGGCAACAAATTGTTAAAGATTATGGAAGATGGCAATAGACAATTATTTGCTTTTTTGGGGGGGATGGGAGGAGTTATGGAAAGATAAACTAATGGAGCTCTGAATTGATCTGACCTTTATGTAAACAATTTGAATTTGTACTGAGAAAGTGACTTCACTAAGGTGAAGGTCAGCCTAGCCAAGGCCATGTACTTCAGCTTGGTATTTCAGATCATCAGTCTGACTCTAGCCTGTCATTTCAGCCAGTAACTCAGAGTCCCCCTGCTTAGCCCATATCCACAGGGTCAATGTGAAATGTTTGTGGTGAAAAGAGAGGTCCTGGCAATCTAACACATTTATAGCAGCTCTTATTAGGAAAGCAGAGTCCTGGAAATGAAAGAGCTGCCCATCAATTAGGAGGCACTCACTAAACTTGGATGATGCCCTCAGTGAAGCTGGAGGTGGGAATGCCATCTCTCCTGTCTCCTCCATAAGAACCTTCATTTTCATATGCTCCCCTGATGCTAAACCTGGGCTTCCCAGGACGGGGAAAGAAACTTCCCCTAGCTTTCCTGCCCTTCTCTGTCACAGCCAACCACAGCTCCCTCTCCAGAAGCTGCTGTCAACTCATGCCCATAGCTGCCAACTTCTGGTATTGAAGGAACTCCTTAAGGAGACAGAAATAGTTGCGAGCTTCTGCTAATAGATTATGATAAACCTGGTGGTGTGAGAACTCCTTGGGAGCAGGACCTGCATTCTATGCTCTTCACTTGCTTTCCATTAGTCTAGAAAAGCCAGAGGGACGATGGCTGGACAGATAAGATGGCAGCAGACATTTTTATTGGCAAAGTCGTGGCCCCCTTCTCTTTCTACATTTGTCTGACAATCTCATTCATTCCTACACATTCACCTACCACCTCTGTGCAAGTAATTCTCAGTTCTATATTTGCAAGCATTACATCGACATTCCAACTGCCTACGGTATTAGCCACCCTGGGGCCTTACCAATACCACAAACTCACTATGTTCATTTTATTAGCCCTAAAACTTGTTTTTCTTCTGACTCCATTTTTTTTCTGTCATCAGCACCACCATCCCCCCCAGACTCCCACTTTTCACTCTCCCTTGTATCACCTGTTAATCAATATTAATGCCTTTAAAATTTCTCTGATCTTTCCCCTACCTCTCCATCTCCATGGCTGTCATTCTGCTACAGGCCCTCATTATAATCCATCTGGAATCTTACATTAGCTTCTTTACAGGCCCTTCTGTCTTCATTCTCTGCTCCCTTCTCATCTACTCTGTGTAGTAGAACTGATCATGTCACTTTTCTACTCAGCACTCTAGGCCCCCTTTTCTCTTTCAAGTCAGGCTGAGTCTCCTTCAACCATTATAAAAGACCCTCCACCATCTGATATCCAGTCTTTCCAGACTAATCTCATACTTTTCCTCTCCACATACTTTGTAATCTAGTCAAACTGAACTACTTGCTCATAATTCATTCCAAGCCCTGAATCTACTCATGTCTAGAATGCCCTCTGTCTGCCTGTTGAATTGTACCCAGTCCTAAAGGTTACCTCCTCACTCTTCTTTGATCTCAGCTGCTAATAATTCCCCTACCTTCATGACTTCTTGCATATATATATATTTCTTTTGTGTTACTGATATCAATTAGTAAGCTCTATGAAGGCAGGGAATATCTCATCTCAATTTTGAGTCACTTTCAACCCCTAATCCAGGGATTTCAACTCTGTGAATGTTTAGAAAATATTGACTGAATTTGACTTTTATTGCCTAAAGACCTTTGGTCTATCACAAACTAGTTGAAATTTGGGTTAAAGTGGTCAGACTTAGGAAATACATTTTCAGTAGTCAACTGAAGCCAAAGAATTCACATAGGTCAGCCTAACTGAGGATGATCCTGAAGTCTGAATATCATTTATTTTTTTTTGTGTGTATTTTTTTGTTGTTGTGTTTTTTGGGGTTTTTTTTTTTTTTTAGGTTTTTGCAAGGCAAATGGTGTTAAGTGGCTTGCCCAAGGCCACACAGCTAGGTCATTATTAAGTGTCTGAGACCAGATTTGAACCCAGGTACTCCTGACTCCAGGGCCGGTGCTCTATCTACTGTGCCACCTACCCGCCCCTATCATTTAGTTTTTATCTTACAAATCATTTATGGACCTTGAAGAGCGATTAGGATAGAATTTATATTATCACTAGCTTTGAGGGAGGGGGACAGGAATGTGAGCACACATAACTTGAGAGCAACCACAGAGCCAGCAAGACTTGAGTTTTCATCCCATGATAGATACTGAGTGTAGGACCCTGGGCAAGTCATAGCACCTCTTAGTTGCCTAGGCAACTCCAAAGACCATAAGTTGTAAAACAAGTGTTTACCTTCATGGGTAAGGGTATACTTCTTCAACTTCAAGTTCCCTTTACCAGTGGTTCTATACTCTTAAAAAGTATTTAGGACCTGGGGTGGCTAGGTGGTGCAGTGATAGAGTACCGGCCCTGGAGTCAGGAAGACCTGAGTTCAAATCTGGTCTCAGACACTTAATAATGACCTAGCTGTATGTCCTTGGGCAAGCCACTTAACTCCATTTGCCTTGCAAAAAAATCCTAAAAAAAGTATTCAGGACCCAAAGAGCCTTTTTTAAAAAGAGAGTAATATATCTTGACCTGTCATATTAGAAATAAAAACTGTTAAAAGTTTAAAATATTATTTTAAAATAATAATGAGCCTATTCTATGGTAGCATAAATTACTGATTTTAGGAAAAATGTATTTTCCAGAATAAAAACACAAGAGTGGCATTATTTTACATAATTATTGCAGATCTCTTTAATGTCTAGCAAACATCTCTATTCTCATATCTGCTTCTATATTCAGTCTGTGGCTACAAAATGTTATTTCACTTGAAGCATAGGAAGAAAATCTGGTATCACAAAGATAAGTGGTTGGAAGAGGAAGGAGTATTTTAAGAGTCAAATAACATTTTAATATTATTAGGAAAAGAGGTCTGCTTCACACATCCTCTGAAATGACCTTGGAACTACTAGAGTTCCCTGGACCAATGCACCAAACTAATGAAATGACAGGCTTAACCCCTGTCCTTATTAATAAAAAAGAGGGAAAGTGTGGTTTGGATAACCCCACAAAAGACTAAACTATAGGGGATACACAAGGAAATGGAGGGGGTATCACTTTTCCAGGCAGTTCCTGGAAGTGATTACCAAAGAAGGCTCCCAGGATGGGCTTGAAGGAGGACTGGAGCTATTTGGAATGAGAGTAGTGTCGATTGTAGTAAACAACGGGTCCCCAAAGTGTCATCTCATGGCAGTCAAGTCTCTACCTCTAATCTTATTTTTGAGGTTGATTTATTTTGCCAATAGTTAGGAAGGTCAGCCTAGCCAAGGCCATATACTTCAGCTTGGTATTTCAAGTCATCAGTCTGACTCTAGCCTGTCATTTCAGGCTTAATTCCCATTCATCTCTGCTCCACACACCATCTATTCCGCCAAATGTTCCCATAATTTAGCCTTTCATCTCCAGCCCTCATACCTGGCTGGCTAGTATACATTCCTTCCTCCCCTCCACCTGTCACAATCCTCAGCTCTGTCCAGGCTCCTCTGCTGGGTCACCCCCAGAGGGGAAACCTTTTCCAATCCCTCCTTGTTCTTCTTCTTCCTCAAATTGTCTCATGTTATCTTGGCTTTTTACTCTTTTCTGTCTCCTAGTAAAGTATCAGTTCAGTTTCAGGTTTTAGGGTTCACATAGTATGGGGAGATCAGTAAATGTTTGCTAAATTAATTTGAATACCTTCAGATTCCATTGCTTCAGTTCACAAATTTGGACTATTTGGGCTTAGTCAATCAGGGTTTTCTTCTTCCTCTTGGAGCTATCCCTGGGTTTGGATCCATCAGTAGTTGTTAAACAGAAGACCTGAGTTTAAATCCTGGCTCGGTCATTTTTTCCCTGTGTGGCCTTAGGTAAGTCACTTGAGCCTTGTAGACCTGTTTCCTCATCAGTTCAAATAAGAGGACTAAAGTAGATGAGCCCTAGGGTCCCTTCCAGCTCTAAATCTCTGAGCCTTTGGGTGTTGCCTGGGTGCTGCCAGATGACAGATGCGATGCCTGGCTTTCTTGGTTGCTGCTGCTGCTATTGCTGCTTACTTGGGGTCACTTGGCCGGTAACACCAGTGTCTTGCTCTGATTGACTGAAAGGTGTTTAAATTATTCTTTGCTTCCCTTAACAGAATGAACTGGGCGAGTAGAGAAGAGTGGAGACGCCTCTGTCACACACAAGGTGATGGTCAGAAGCTCCAAGGGTGTTTTGTGTTTTTCTAATTGAGGTTATTTTAACAAGACAGTTTTTAGGCGAGAGCCCAACAGGAGCTGCTCTCACGGACCTGGGGAATCTGCCTAGCTCCTTTTCTGCCTTTATGTAGGTAGCTGCCGACAGTCCCAGATTAGACACTGGAGAATCTTAGATCTGGAAGGGACCCAGGTACTAGTGCCAAATACAATAAGACAACTCCTGCCTTGAACACAGAAGACCCAGGTTCAAATCTCACCTCTAGAAATTGGTAGCTGTGTGACCATGGGCAAGTCACTTAACTTCCTCCTCTGTAAAATGGATATTGTGACAATAACGGTAAGACCTGGCTTCCTAAGGTGACCATCAGACGAGTCAAGCAGTCAGGAAACTGAGGCCTCTGGAAGTTAAATACTAACCCACAATTATACCACCATCAATCCCTAGGGCTGAGGATCAAAACCAGGTGTTTAGACTCCAGAGGCAGCATTCTCTTAGAGGATCAAGAAAAATTATGTCTGGAAAAGATCAGATCAGCCTGAGAGACTGCCAGAGAAACCATTGCTGGCACTGTCATTTCAGGGCAGGAACTGAAGGTCTGAGGGAGCTCCCAAGGCCCTGGACCCACAGTCTCCATCCTGGAGTGACAGTGCAGCCTACTTTGGCTTAAGCGTTTTGGATGAACGTTTACAAATCATCATTTCTCCCTCTAGCCTTAGCTTGTGAATTGTACCATGTTAATGAATCACACATGTGAGGAGCCAGTCTTCACATATTACTGACTGGAAGGGAGTATATTCATTCAGTAATAAATCCTAACTAGGGTGTGCAGCAGAATTTCTAGGGCACAGGCTGATTCCCATTATTGGACCATGTAGTCCATGCTAATCCTTATTATTAAAGTTCTAGGTCTAATTTGGGGAACAATCCTCAGAAGCCAAAGATGAAAAGTAGCCCCCACCAAGATGACCAGGAATTCTGGGAGACCCAAGCTGAGTAAAGGGCATTTTTGCTTGAGAGGGTGAGGTGTGAGAGGCAGAACCTTGGCATGGGGATCGGAGGACCCACATCTGAATCTTGGCTTTGCCTCTGAGTCCCATATGACCTGGAAGGAGTGACTTCCTCTGAACTTTCCTTTCTGTAGAACAAGGGCTCAGACAAGATGATCCCCAAGTCCACTTGTGACTTGAAGCCACCTGGTCCTTGTTTCTTGAGGTTCATGGGGTGCCCAGTCCTGCCCACTAAGAGATGGATAGACAAAAGGATGGAATCAGAGCACCCAGAGCTGGGCTCCCCTCCAAAGCCAGACTTCTTGACTCTGAACATCCTACTAAGGGTTGAGATGGACTGAAGAGAAGGGGACGTGGGATGTTACTGATGCTGGGAACTCTCAGGGAGGAGATCCTTCTGCCAAAGTAACTCAGAAACTGCTCTGCAAATTAATCTTGAAGGCCATTGAAAGGATGAATGGCTGACCCAGGCTCACACAGCCAGTATATATGGTAGAGTTGGAATTTGAACCCAGGACTTCCTTGATCCCAGGTCAGTCCTCAGGCCACCCTGCTATGCCACTTCTCTGGGAGGCTCCTTCTCATCCAAGCTCATCCAAGAAATGGGGTAAAGCATCTGAAGGGAATCACAAGGTGGATTTGGAGGACAATGAACTTTCCTATGCCTCCTTTGAAGGCATTTTTCATGCCCATAGTTCACAATGAGAGAGATTTGGCATTGAGATAATCTTAGGGGCCAGAGCTGTGAAACAACTCCAGAAAGTACTGCCAGCCCCTCCTGGAGCTTTTTCCTTTCCTGATTATAACCTGTTGATGTGGAGATCTCCAGTAGGTTGTTGCACCTTCCTGAAGTTTGAATCTTTAAATAACCTCACAGAAGGGCAGAGGAGAGGAGCTGTTGGAGTTTCCATGCACCATCCATAGAACCATTAGATGATCCCCATCTGCCTTTCCCTGGAGATCATCCAGGGTATAATACTATGAGTGGCAATAGTGACTCATGGAAATAGCTATTAAAGGTGAAAATAATGCTTCCTTTACAACAATCCTCCTGGGATGGGAAGATAAGCAGTGTCACATTTCATAGATAAGGAAAACTGTTGATGTCAGTAGTGGAATTTGAACCCAGGTCTCTCCTAACTTAGAGCTTAGTTTTCTTAGAGACTGTAAAATAGAGACTTTGCAGGATTTGGAGACAGTGTCCTCTGACTCTCAAATTCTGTGATTCTCAGTAAGAAACACTGAATTCTAATCTCACCTTCAACCCTAGTCACTGTGTGGCCATAAATACATTGGTAGATTCCACCTCAGAAGCTTCAAGTCATGTGATCTTGAGAGCTCAGTTTCCTTATCTATAATATCTGAATAATCAGAGTATCTGCCTTCTAGGGTTGTGATAAGGAGCAAATCTGATATTATACAATGAAGTGCTTCATAAAAAACAAAGATCCGTTCTTATTTTGCCGCAGCCCTTCTAAGGCCTAATGACTCTAAAAGTGGAGAAGCTGGTCTCCCTCACCCCCTTTCTGGCCATGTTGCAGTGGACATGCCTTGGCCTACATGGTCCCGGTGGTCCCAATCAGCTCTCAGGTTCTGTAATAACCCATCGGAGCCATCATACAGGATTGCTCTGAGACTAAAACGAGATTTTATGTGGAGTTCTTAAACCCATCCAGTAAGCATTTCTGAAGGGCGTTTTTGTCAGCCTTTAGGCTACGTTCTATATGTATTGGTGTATGCACACATATATTTATAGACAATGTGCTTTGCAAATCTTAAGGCACTATTTAAATTTCAGTTTGTTAGCTTTTTGACTCCCCTCTATTTCCCTGCCTCAGTGTGGGAATTTGAGGCTGAATGGGTTGCTGGGATTTGAGAGTATACCTATAATAACTTTCTGTCTCCTCCACCCTAGGAAGGAATTCTGCCTTTTCCAGGAATGGGCGATCTCTAGGAATGTCCATCTCTCCGTCCAGTGGCTGGGACTTCACAACCTGCATCTTCAGTTTCTTTCACTCTGTTCTCTCTGGTACATTCCTTCCCATGTGTGGTTCCATCATGCATACTCCAGCTGTCACAAGTGAATTATTGCCCTACCAGGATCCTGGTGTTCTTCAGTGGTCACAGAGTAAGGTGGATCTAACCGGGGTAAGAGGTCAGGAGGGAAACCATGCCCACCTGGGTCAATTCTCGGCTGCAACTGCTCTGATCCACGTCTTTCCTTCATTTGATTCCAGATCTTCCTTTTGCAAAATGGATTTTCTCTTTAAAAAAGACTGAAGGGTCTAAGCAAGGGGAGCTTTTGGAATGGGTGGTCTGTGCTCGTCCCAGATGTCTTGTAGAACAGTTGTTCCTGTTTAAATCTTATTCATGTGGATGATGTTAAATAGCTTGATTATTTAAAGAATTATGTGTCATTTCTGAGAGGGTGGGGAATCATGTACATTTACAATTCAATGACTTTTGTATTTTATTTTTCAAAATAAAAGCTCTAAATGTGAGGCTCTCTAGTGGTGTCCATCTCTTCTTTCTACCGGGACTGTATGTTATATGATGCCAAAGCTACTTTGAGCCAAGCCGAGCAGGGGCATGAGCTCTCCCTGCTCCTTTGGGATATTTCCACAGGAGTCTGGTTGTCTTGACCTTAATAAATATTAATCTGTTAAACAAATAGCATAGTTCAACATGTACTTGTTCCCTATTCTTCAATTTCTTGCCTCTGTTCTGAGCCAGTGACATTTCTCTGTACCAGCTGCTTTCAAGGAACAGTCTTGATTAGCCAGATCACCATCTGTCAAATTAATCTAAAGGCTAATTTTTGATGCATTTTGTTTTATTTTTCTGATCACATGAACCTGGACTGTGTTCTTCACCCCATTCAGCTAATCTTCCTGCATCACATTAGTGCCCTGCTTCAAGGATTTGCTGTTCATGCCTACCGTGCCATGTCTAAATTTTGTTTGGCATTCAAAGCTCTTCACAATTTGATCTCGTCCTATCAACCCAATATTATTTCCTACCATTTTCCAAATTATACCCCCCTTACCCATCATTTTGAGCATTCCTCTTCATTGTCCAGGCCCATGTTCTCCCTCACTTGAAATGACCTCTGTTCCAGCCATCCCTCCATCCCTCCAGATTCATTCCATTCTCACAGTCCTCTCTCCAGTTCCACTTATTCCATTAAGCATTTGTTCTACTGATTAAACCATCTCTTACTTTCTCTTTTCCTGGATATATAGCACATATAACCTAGAAAGCTTCCATTCATGCAATGTTTTACCAATTAAGAACCTTTTTTTTATATGAATGTTCTCATTTAATTTTGTCAGTTGTAAAATGAGGGGGTGAATTAGATGGCCTCTAGATCTCTTTCTACCCTAAACTTATGACCCCATGTTATATCTACCACTGGGCTTCACTTTCCCTTTTGTAAAATAAAGGCCCCTGAGATCCTTCCAAGCTCTCTGTCTGTGGTTCAATGACTCTCACAGTGACCCTGGGAGATAGGCAATATTTTGAACTTTTAAACATCCACTTTGCCCACTCAAGCCTTCTGACCCCCATGTGCTTTCTGGGCTATTCTGTCCCTGGCCAGAATGTTTTCTTTTTCTTTTTTTTTAACATTTCAAATTTTTTAATTATATAAATATTTTATTTATTTCCCAATCATATGCAATAGTAGTTTCTACCAATCAATTTTTGGTAAGGTTTTGAATTTTACAATTTTCCCCCCTCTCCCTTCCCTCCCCCTCCCCCCAGCAGAAGGCAATCCAGTATCACCTTTACATTTGTTTCTATGATATATGTAGATCAAAATTGAATGTGTTGAGAAAAAAAATCCATAAGGAAGGAAGAATATATTAAAGATAGCAAAATTATATAATACATAAGACAATTTTTTAAAAAAAATTGAAGATACTTTTTGGTCTTCATTTAAACTCATAGATACAGATGGTATTTTCTTTTTTAAAAAATTTTAGGGGCGGTGGCTAGATGGCGCAGTGGTGCCTGGGTTCAAATCCAGCCTCAGACACTTAATAATTACCTTGCTGTGTGGCCTTGGGCAAGCCACTTAACCCCATTGTCTTGCAAAAAAAAAAAACTAAAAAAAATTATTTATTTAAAGCAATGGGGTTAAGCGATTTTCCCAAGGTCACACAGCTAGGTGATTAAGTGTCTGAGGTCAAATTTGAACTCAAGTCTTCCTGACTCCAGGGTCAGTGCTCTATCCACTGCACCACCTAGCTGCCCTCCAGATGGTATTTTCTACTATGGATCTCCTAAAATTGTCCCTGATCAATTGCACTGATGGAGTGGGCCTGTCCATCAAGGTGGATCATTGCCCCGTGTTGTTGTTAAGGTATATAATGTTTTTCTGGTTCTGCTCATCTTGCTCAGCATCAATTCATACAAGTCTTTCCAGGCTTTGCCAGAATGTTTTCTTAAAAAATCCCAAATGATGGTCTCAGCTTAGTCTCAGCATCTAAAACAGATCATTCTGTCCTTGGCCCACTCTAATTTTCTGGAAGTTTTTCCATCTATTGAGCCAAATCTGCTGGGTCACAATTTCCACCCATAAAGACTTGCTGATTAAGAGGTGGTGACATAATATGGTAGAACAGCCAGAGATGGGTCAGTGAGCTGGCCTGACCAGGAGATTTAAGAAGGAGCCATAGCTTTACCACTTACTAGCCTTGTGACCATCATGAGCTTCTGTGAGCCTCAGTTTCCACAGCTGTAAGGTCAGAATAATAATCCCTACATAGAGTATTAATAACTTCCAGGATTTTTGTGAAGGTCAATTAAGATAAATTATCTGTGTAAAATACTTTGTAAACCTTAAATCTCTTTATGAACACACCAATACATATATATCAATGTAATGTCAATATGTCAAAAGTCAGTAAGTACATCATATAAATGTAATGAAAGGCTAGTTGGCATAATGGTTAAAGAGCCAATAACCTCAGAGCCAGGAAAAAACAGGTTTTAAGCCTTACCTCTGACCCTTTCTGGTTATGAAACACTGGGTAAGTCATTTACTTACTTACATATATGAATGAATATGGATACTTAATATTTGGAGTGTCCCAAAAATCTCAGTGCAAGTTTTAGTTGTAATAACACTACAGCATTTTAATATGTTACTTTCTCCAGACTACTACTCTTGCCATCAATTATAGAATCTGGGCCAATCCCTGAATCTCTCTAACTGTAGATTTCTACCTCTGGGCTAGAATCAAATGATAAAGGCAAGGTAGCACAGTGGAGAGAATTAGAGATTTGTTGAAGTCCAGAAGACTTGGCGTCTAGTCCTGCCACTTGACTGGCTTCCTCTAGGGTTGGAATACTCAGTCTGGAAGGACCCTTCCTAGGCTAATATTCTCTTTGCCAGAAAATGTCCATAGCATTATGGGAGCCTTGGAGCTGGAAGTGACTTATCCAACCCCCTCATTTGAAAAATGAGGAACCAAGCTCTGAGAGATAGAGTCACTGGCCCAAGTCATCCATCTGGTAGGTGGTAGGATAGGCACTGAGTATATTAAGGATAGGAATTGGGCCTCATGTTCATTAAAGTGAGAACCAGGTGTGAGTCAGGAAACACTCTGGGGTATTCTCGTGTGCTCTGACCCAGGAATTGTCTGATGAACCAGTCTGGTTCCTCATCCAAAAGAATAAAGGGTGAGGGAAAGAAGCAAAAGCATCAAGGGAGCAGAGTAGAAATAGCAATAATACATTTATATTGGACTTAAAAACATATAAACCACTTTCTTTAGTATGATTCTATGAATAATAATAAAAATAAATAATGCTAGTAGCCTTTCGAGAATGGACTAAGACTTGCAAAAATAAATCATTTGAATCTCATAACCATCCTTGGGAGGCAGATAGGTGCCACTATTACCCCAAATTTACAGAGAAGGAAACAGAGGCACAAAAGGTTAAGTGATTTGACCAAGGTCACACAGCTAGTAAGGGTCTGAGGCAGGATTTGAACTCAGGACTAAATGACTCCAAGCCCAGTGCTCTATCCGTTGTTTCCCTGCTACCTGTGTATTCAAACCTAGGTGCACCTCTTCCCCTAGTATCATGCCACCTCCCAAAAGAGCCCAGGCCTTGTCTGATGGTCTCTTCCAGTTCCAACTGTCTATGTTCCAGTACTTCCCTAAGAAAAATAAGAATGTTGTAGTTAGAAAGGACCTTGCAGCCTGTCTCCTCCCACCTTAGCAAGGAGAAAACTAACTCCGGAGGATGAGAGTGATACAATCATATGATGTCAGAGCCAGAAAGAAGCAAAGCCATTTGATCCAGAGGCATTGACCATTTTTGTGTCCTGTCTGGTGAAGCCTCCAGGGCCCATCTCACAACCATCTTTTAAAATGCATAAAACAAGAATTCCAAAAGAAATACATTAAATGGAAAAATTGTATTTATTGTATTTTAAAAATTGTATTAAATTTTTTTAATATTCATCAAATCTAGGTTAAGGCCTGATGTAGTCCAAACCTCTTCTTTTATAAAGAATGAGGAAAGGCGTTGGCTTGAGCAAAATCACATAGCTAGTTAGTTACAGGGGCAAGACAGGGGCAGATCTCCTGTTTCCTGTTGAAGATTCTTATCTGCTGTTCTCATAGGTTAGAGAGGGCCTTCTAGCCCTGTGAGGTCAGACTAACAACATGAGATCACCTTTTTGTCCATACCTTCCCACTAGTAGAGCCTTGTGGGGAAAATAGGGTGCGGTCTCTGCTCTCCAGGCTATGGATCCTAGTGAGGGCACCTAGGTGATGTAATGTAATAACCTTGGAGTCAGGAGGAAGGGATTTCAAATCGGGCTTCAGACACTTGCCACTTACTAGCTGTGTGACCTGGGCAAGTCACTTAACCCTAATTCCCTTACATCCAGGGCCATCTCCAGTCATCCTTATTCATATGTGGTCACTGGACCCAGATGGCTTTAGAGGAGAAAGTGAGGCTGGTGACTTAGCAAAGTCCTCCCATTTCAAATCCAATTCATGTATTTGTCATGACATCACCTCCCTGATGTTGTGGTCTTCTTTGAGAATGAAGGACAAACATCATCATCATCATCATCATTCCAATGAGGGCCCCAAGTCATTCCATGAATTTGGGGAAAGTGACAGTTAAGTCAAGGAGCTATATATGGACAATGACTTACAGAACAGATTTGAGTTTTCCATTCCCTTCCTAGTGGGTGGGAGAGGATGCCTAGAGAAAATGTTGAAAGAATTAAAGTCAGCATGATTTCTCCATAAGAAATGATGCAGAAAGAATGGGTATAGATCTATACCAGGCTCACATAGTTCAATGGTAATTAAAATATAAATATACTCACACACACTAGGAAAGAAGGATTAGAAATAAGACTTTATTTTTTTAAAAAAGCTATCTTTACTTTTTATTGATGCCATTAGTTTTTTTATATCACATTACTTTTCAAATATACCTCTTCTTCCTTCCTCTGCCCAACAAACCATCCCTTGTAACAAAGAATAAAAAAAAAAAAGAGAGAGAGAAAGAAAAGGCAGTTCTGGCATACCAACCACTAGGTTGTTTCTAATAAGATATACAATATTCTTTTCCCATAACCCTTTTCTACAGAGCGAGACGTGCTTATTTAGTTAAACATTTTCCAGGACAGTTCAATATGTAAAATGAGTACAAATAGACGGACTTGTTTTGCTTGACTGCTCATTAATTACAAGGAGAAAAAAAAGAGAATGAAGAAGTAGTTAAGTCACATTTTACCAGGTTGGCAAGATCCTTCAAACCAAATTAATGTCACCTTCTGTGATTTCAAAATGAAGGTGGTAGAGAAAAGAATGTCCATAAATATGGAGAAAATGTCATTCCGAATTAAGAATAAAAAGAAGTACAAGGGAGTCCGAGCGCAATGAAGGCTGCAGCCCCTGGGTCCTGAATGTTTCTTTCCAGGGAGAAATAGGAAATGTTAGATGAGTCTATCATCCAAACTAAGGAAACTGACATCCATATACATAATATAATATATTAAGCAGGAAAGAGTGGTTTAATGAAATAATATTCCAAAGCAAATGAAACCCAAGAACAGTTTAAAAAAGGGATGTGTATGAAACTGGGAACATCTGTTACATAGACTTTGAGGAAGTTTAATTATATAAGAATAACAAAATTGTCATTGTCTGTGTTCCTTTCTCAATTCCCCTCTATCTTTTCTGACTATTTTTAATTGACATTTTTTTCTCTCCTTTTTTTCCTTTGCGTGACCCTCAGTCTTCATCAACTCTCGATCCCCAAATAGAAGTCATCCATTAAAACCAATAGCATGGGGGGGGGGGGGCGGCTAGGTGGCACAGTGGACAGAGCACTGGCCCTGGAGTCAGGAGGACCTGAGTTGAAATCTGGTCTCAGACACTTAATTATGACCTAGCTGTGTGACCTTGGGCATATTATTTAACCCCATTTGCTTTGCAAAAACTCAAAAAAAAAACCCAATAGCATGATAAAGCAAAACAAATCAGTATATTGGCCACATTTTTGTATACTCAGGGTTTTACATATAACAAGCAATTAATAAATGCTTTTTAGTTGGTAGGGTAGTGTGGGAGTGGGAAAAATTGTGACTTAAGAGAAGGTGAGATAGTTTGTCTTCTTAGAATTCATTCAATATGTCCTCTGTCTTTTCCAATGTTTGAGTCATTGAAATAAAAGATGTCCTATATCCAATATATATCATTAGTTTGAGGCTTAAGGGCAGCTAGGTGGTGCAGGGGTGCCTCTAGTCTAGGGGTTCTTAATCTGAGATCTGTGAACTTTTTTTTAATTTTGAAAATGACATTTCAGTCTAATTGATTTCCTTTGTAATCCTTTATATTTTATTTAAAAACATGATGCCCAGAAGGGATCCATAGGTTCCTCCAGAAGCTCAGGAGGTTCATGGCACAAAGTCAAGTCTGAGTTCTCTGCCAAGAAGTGGGAAACATGGTTCCTTATCAGTCTTCAGAAATCACAAATGATCTTTATGTTGGTCAGAATTCTTGACTCTTTCCAAGTTGTTTTACTTTATATAGTTACTTTATAGATTTCTCCTAATTCAGTTTTACTTTGCATCAACACAGATCTTCTAAGGTTCTCTGAATCTATCAATTTTGACATTTCTTACAGAACAAAAACATCCCATCTTAGTAATAATGATAGTTAACATTTCTATGGCACACTATTTGCCAGATAGCAATCTCACTTGCACCTCACAACCACCACATATTACAGATGGGGAAACTTAGTCAGAGGTTAAATGACTTGCCCAGGATCACATGTCTAAACTCAGGTCTTCCTCTGAGTCCAAGCTTTGTCACCTAGCTGCCTCTATGATAATTTATTCAGTTGCCCTCCATCTGATGAGTATTCGCTGCCTCCCCCCACCCCCAGTTCTTTGCTACATCAAAAAGCTTGCTGCTATAAATATTTTTGTGCCTGTGAGTACTTTTCCTACATCTTTGATAGTATAGGCCTAGCATAGTGCAATGTGTTCACAATTCAACGTCTTCATGAGTATTGCTCCAAATTGACTCCCAGAATAACTGGACCATTTCACACCATCATGAGCGCCTGTCCTTCTGTAGACTCAGAGAGATAAACTTACTTAACTTTTCTCCAAAACCAAGTTTGATCATTATCATTGTATATGTTTCTGTTTTTTGTTGTTCTTTTGTTGTTGTTTCCACTTACGTTGTCATAATCTTTGTATCACTTGTTTTTCAGATTCTGCCAATTTCAGTTATCCTCAGTTAAGTCTTCAAATTCTTCATATTTGTCATTTTTTAGCATTTCATCACCTTCATGTACCACAAGAGATAGTCTAATAAATACATATATGGCCATCTGCAGTCATCCTGATCCATAGCTGACCACCAGACCCAGATGACCCCGGAGGAGAAAGTGAGACTGGTGACTTGGCACAGCCCCCCTCACTCAAATCCAATTTATGTGCTTGTCATAGCACCATCTGCCTGATATCATGGTCTTTTTAAAGAATGAAGGACAAAGGGCAGCTAGGTGGCACAGTGAATATTTGACTGGCCCTGGAGTCAGGAGGACCTGAGTTCAAATCTGACCTCAGACACTTAATAATTACCTAGCTGTGTGACCTTGGGCAAGCCACTTAACCCTGTTGCCTTGCCAAAAACAAAAAGAATGAAGGACAAAGATCAACACACCATCAATCAATATGTATATTATATGTGTGTTTGTGTGTGTGTGTGTGTGTGTGTGTGTGTGTGTGTGTGTATAAAACATTCCCCTTCATTTCAGGCAATAAGAGTTTGAGGAACTCCACTCCTCTATATTTAGGCTATGTATGATATAAGCAAGTAATATAACCCTCTAGAAAATTCCCTAGTTGGGGTATTAGGAACCATAGAGCAACAGCCAACAATATCCTACATGCAAAGATTTTAACTTAGAAACCAAATAAATTAGTTGGTATGTGTTTAATAAAGTCTTGTTACCTGATTGGTTCATGCTTGTAGAGGATGTGAATAAGAGACACTGTCACTCTGGAGTAAGAGAACCCTCACTAATGATGATGATGTTTGTCCTTCATTCTCAAGGACCATGACATCAGGGAGGTGATGCCATAACAAGCACAAGAATTGAGTTTGAGTGAGGGTGACGCTGTGCTCAGTCACCAGCCTCACTTTCTCCTCTGGAGTCCTCTGGATCCAGTGGCCAGATAGGAATCAGGAGGACTGGAGATGGCCCTGGCTGAGAGGCATTCAGGGTTAAGTGACTTGCCCAAGGTCACACAGCTAATGAGTGGCAAGTGTCTGAGACTGGATTCTAATTTCCATCCTTCTAACGCTAAGATCAGTGCTCTATCCATTGTGCCACCTAGCTGCCCTTAAATCCCAAACTAATGCTATATATTGGACATAGGACATCTTTTATTTCATTGACTCAAACATTGGAACAGACAGAGGACTTATTGAATGAATTCTAAGGAGAAAAACTATCTCAACTTCTCTTAAGTCACAATTTTTCCCACTCCCACCCTACCCTAGGTTCTGTTCAGTCCCCTAGACTCTTAGAATTCTCTATGGTTAAGACACATTTTGGTTCTTAAAAAGTCAGTGCAAATTATATCCTTAGGGAATTTTGTAGCCTTAAAAGAAGACAGCACTGACCTAAGAGGCTCCCCCAAAAGGAATTTTATACTTGAGGTTTCTAGAGAAGTTATCCCCTCCCCTTTGACTAGCTTTTCCTGGTACAGAATTTGGGTACTGGAAAGATCCCACCACACACAAAAGGAATGTCTGGAATAAAAGGTGGGTGTCCAGTCTCTCCTTATAGAACTCCAGTTAGGATGAATCCACTGTTTCTTCAGAAAGTCCCTTCCACTTTGGCACAATTCTCCTTGTTAGGAAGTTTTCCTGATAAATCTGCCTCTTTGAAATGTTCACCTATTGTTCTTAATTCTTCCCTCTAGGGCCAAACAGAACAAATTTAATTCCACCTCTAACTTTTGGAAGACAGCTCTCATGCCCAAAGAAGATAATCCAGGAACCAAAGTCCTCACTCCTTCCCCCTCATTGTTTAACCAGGCTCTTGTGGCCATACCCCTTACATTTTGTAGCTTCTTTGCCTAATTCAGTTTTTACTATGAATTTGCTCCAAATGGCCAGCTCTCCTTGCACATTCAGATTGTACTGATTAGCAAAATTTCAATTATGTAAAACTTCCAACACTTCATTTAAAGCAAGGCCTATGGGGATGTGTTTTGTGCCACATTCTTAACATCTCAGCAGTTATCAGTGGAAATAGCTTAGTCTAAGAGAATTCTTTTTCAGTGTATCTTTTGAAAGCAATTCTCACTGTAGAGTCCCTGATGACCAGCCTGGGACAAACCTCACACTACTGAATCTCTGTCTACACTTGTTTTGTTTTTTTTTCTCTCTCTCTAAAAGGAGATCAAACCAGTCCTGATATAATATGGTTCTGTAATTCTGCCTTTGTTGAAGAAATACTTATTTCCCTCAAGGACACAAGGAAAGGCTGTAGATGTTGCCTAAGAGACTTCAACCAAAAAGAAACAAAATAGGTTTATTTTCTAATTCTATTTTCCTTGCTCTTACTATGTTATGTTCTTTCCCAGGAGTCAGTTGCTTTGTGAAGTTCAAAGAATTCCTCCTATATAGCTGTGTTTCTATGTTTTCCTTTTCCTCTCTTTAGGGACCTTGAGCCCCCAGAAGTTTTTAGTAAAGGTAGGTAGAAGGGAGGGGATTCCTCTCTCCATCTCAGTTATATGACACAGAAGGCCAGACTAAAATCACAAGGAATTAGTTAGGTGTCAGACTAACTTTTTTTAAAATACATCTTTGTTCTGATGCCTATATGAGTTAAAAATATATATCCAATTGGTTTAAGAAAGAAACAGTGTGGGGTGGCTAGGTGGCGTAGTGGATAAAGCACTGGCCTTGGAGTCAGGAGTACCTGGGTTCAAATCCGGCCTCAGACACTTAATAATTACCTAGCTGTGTGGCCTTGGGCAAGCCACTTAACCCCGTTTGCCTTGCAAAAAAACGACTCATAACCTGAGAACCTTTAAAATAGTTAAACATTTCAGCAGTTCAAGGTTGGGAAGAATGTAAGAAACTGCAAGCTTGCTGCTGTACAATTGGTAGGGTGGAGGAAGAAGAGAATTTCCTATCAACCTGTAGCTCTGTTGAGGAATACTCTCCTAAACCAGAAAACATTGCAGCTTTTACACAGTGTCAGTGGGTCAAGATCTCTTACCTACTTTCATCAAGTAGATTATCTTATATTAAACTGATGAGCCCATTCCCTTCCTTGTCCCTCCTCCCATCCTGCATCTCCTACTACATGTATCTGTGTAGGCTTTGTTTGCTCCAGATAGAATGGAAACTTACCAAAAGGCAATTTAATGTTTGTCTTTGTGGACTCAGGACCTGGGACAGTGCCTAGCATATGATAATGATGTTTCATTAGCATGATTACAAATGGGGGGAGGGGGGAGGGAAGGGAAGAAGGAAAAAAAAAATGAAAAACTCAAAACCTTGCCAAAAAAAAAGATTGGTAAAAACTATCATTTGTATGTAGTTGGAAAAACTAATAAAATATTTATATTACAAAATATTTCCCATCTGCAAAGATAATGCTAATAACATTTGGTGGTGGGGATCAAATGAAAGCATCTATAGAAAATATTTTTGGCTAAAATATCTGTCATGTAAACATTATTGTATCATGTTACTATAATATGTTATGCAATTAATATGATAATAAGAATAAAGTTGCTCAGACTGGCTAAAAATGAATATGATGATTTTGTTTGTCCTTCATTCTTGAAGGAGATCATGACATCAGGAAGGTGATGCCATGAGAAGCACATGAATTGGATTTGAGTGAGTTGTGCTAAATCACCAGGTTCACATTCTCTTCCAGAACCATCTGGGTCCAGTGGCCAGATATGGATCAGGTAAACTGAAGATGGTCCTGGATACAAGGCCATCAGAGTTAAGTGGCTTGCCCAAGGTCACACACTGCTAGTAAGAGTGTAGTCTGAGGTTGGATTTGAACTCCTGTCCCCCTGACTACAAGTGTAGTGCTCTATCTACTAGCTGTCCTGCTTAAAATATAGTAAGGGCTTAATAAATACTAATTAACTGATTGATTGCCTGAACTGAAAAGAAGTAAATTCTAAGGGGGGAAAAAAGAAAATGTTCAAATTAGAATTAGAAAAATTCAGGGAAAATCTCTAAAAATAAAATTTTAAATACTCTAGGACATCTATTTTTCAAATGTATGAGGATAGGGTTAGTATGTGTGTGTGGGGATGCTACTAGATAGACAGATAGATAGATGATAGATAGATAGATAGATACAAAGATAGATGATAGATATAGATATATCCATCTATATCTATCTATTTAGATAGATAAAAATATGTAAATAGACAGTAATTTCAACTGAGTCAAGAAAGGCCTCATATATAAGGTAACTCTTGAACTAAACTTTGAAGAAAATTAGGAAGAGGTCTAGATATTTATATTTTTAAAATTTAAATTCAACCAATGTGATTCTCCTCTCTCACAGTTTACTCATTGGTCAGAAGAACTATAGCTCATAGGATTCGCAATGCATGGTACTTGGGACCATACATAATTAATACCTTGTGCCTATTCCTTACAGAAATATCACTCCACTGATAATCAACCTAGCTGGAAGTCAAAAGCTAGCAATAACACTGTGGCTATTTGCTGGTGTATTTAAATCCTCTAATTTGATATAGCTTGTCTTTACATATGCTAATTGATGGATATTCAGCTATGGTTGCTTGCATTTGCATAACTGCTTTGGTTTGTCTTTCCTTCTTGAAGAAGGCCACAACATCAAGGAGGTGATGCCATGACAAGCGCATGAATTGGATTGGATTGGAGGAGGGGTGCTGTGCCAAGTCATCAGTCTCACTTTCTCCTCCAGAGCCATCTGGGTCCAGTGAATGGCACTGCCTGCTTCTGTGCTGCTATTTGCATTGCTGCTTTGTAGAATACAATTTTAACTAGAATTTGAGTCATGTTAGGCTAAAACTAGAAAAGTGGTATGAATATGAAGCAATGCTTATAGAAAGACAAAGGTCTTTAATTCTAAGAATAGCCTCAGAGAATGTAAAAGCAAGAACACTATAAAAAACATTGAAAAGAACAATAAGGGGGGCAGCTAGGTGGTGCAGTAGATAGAACACCAGCCCTGGAGTCAGGAGGACATGAATTCAAATCCAACCCCAGACACTTAATAATGACCTAGCTGTGTGGCCTTGGGCAAGTCACTTAACCCCAATTGCCTAGCAAAAACCTAAAAAAACAATAAAAAATTTAGAGAGATGTGCAATGGTCTTTGACTTCAGACCAGGAGGCACTAGCTAGCCCATTTTTGTGTGTGAATTGCTAGACACAATTGATCAATCAAAAAATCCCTGCTGCTTAGGAGACTGACCACAATGCCTTCCTTCTGAAGAGAAACTAATTCAAAAATTGGAAACCTTAATGAGTGGTTAGGCCAAAACACTTGCATAACCCCGGGAAAGCTACTGTACCCATACACAGATAGTGGTGGCTCCCAGATCTCCCACTTTATGGGAAAATCAGGGTCCCAAGTGAAGAATCCTCTCTGGAAAGACCCCATGTTTCCCCAGGGAACAACCAGTGAATCTTTACTGTATTGTCAGGCTCCTGAGCTAGAAATAAATCAGTAAACTGATGGAAAACATCAAAGGGGCTTTGATTTCATATTAGAGTTAGGTCTAAGATCAGCAAATCCTTGAAAGTGGAGTGGTCAAGATCAGAATGTTAAATCTAGGAATGCCAAGTCAATAAAAATGAGAAAAGTCCCATGACTGTGATACAAATGATCAGCCTAGAGTGACCTGGAGAAGGGGACAGGGCCAGTCTGAGAGAAGTAGACAAAGGCTACCAATATTTATAGGAACATTTTCACAGACTGATGGCTACTGAAAGAGGAAATAAATAGCATAATTATGAACTCATGTCCAAGAAAAGAATGAAACTGAGAGTGAATAGGCAGTGTCACACTCAGGAAAATACAACTTCTTAAGATATTTCCTCGTGTATGGATCACAGGAGAGCAAGAACAAGAGTATGCCTTTGAAGGGCAGCTATGTGGCACAGTGGATGGAGCACTGGCTCTGGAGCCAGGAGGATCTGAGTTCAAATCCAGCTTCAGACACTTAATAATTGCCTAGCCATGTGACCTTGGACAAGTCATTTAACCCCATTGCCTTAAATAAATACATTTTTAATGCATTTTTTTAAAAAAAGATATACAGTGGGGGGGCAGAGCCAAGATGGCAACAAGAAGGGATCCAGTCTTAGGTGCTCTCTGATAAAACTTGAAACTAAGGACTCTAACTAAACTTTTGAGAGACAGAACCCACAGAGGGACCCAGTGAGGCAGTTCTCCTACTCAAAGTAACCTGGAAAAGAGCAGAAAGGCTCTGCTCCCCAGGGTCAGAGGGGTGGCCTGCCAGAGGGGTGGTGGATAGAGCCAAAGAACTTCAGCCTCCTGGAGGCAGCCCCAGGGTGCTGGGAGCTGCAGCTCACAGCAGCGGGGAAGTCTCCTGAGCTGCACCCCGGGGAGCACCGGGCACAAAGTGGGGGAACAGCGGGGACCTTTGCCAGAGTGAGCACATGGGGCCCAGCCCTTGGGGCACACAGCCAGCATCTTGGTCTTTCCCCAGCCCTGATCCAGGAAACAGAAGCAGGTGGAGCCTGTAAGGAGGAGCCCCCAGGGCATGAGCCCATTGTGCTGAGGGAGGGGAGTGAAGAGAGACTGCAGAGCTCTGTCCTCAGTCCCTGGAACAGGACTCTGGGGCTCTGACCACATTCAGATCCTGATCCCAGTCTAGGCCCCCACATAGAACAGCAGCCCCCCACCTCAGCCCTGTGGCAGAGGGGGGGGCTTCTGGTCATTCACAGACCAGGAGGGAGGACAGAGCCTCACACACTGAGACCCTTGTGGGGGTGTCCCAAAAGCTCAGAAAGCACCCCAAAACCAGGCCCAGGCTGGGAAAAATGAGCAAGCAGAGAAACAAGAGGAAGACCATTGAGAAATATTTTGCATATGAGCCCAAGAAGGATCAAAATACTCAGTCTGAAGATGAGGAAGCACAAGCTCCTGCATCTAAAGACTCCAAGATAAACAGAAATTGGCTCAGGCTATGACAGAGCTCAAAAAAGACTTTGAAAATCAAATGAGGGAGTTGGAAGAAAAACTGGGAAAAGAAAGGAGAGAGATGCAGGAAAAACATGAAAATGAAGTCAGCAGCTTAGTCAAGGAAATCCAAAAAAATGCTAAAGAAAATAGCATGCTAAAAACCAGCTTAGGTCAAATAGATAAAACAGTTCAAAAAAGTTATTGAGTAGAAGAATGCCTTAAAAAGCAAAATTGGCCAGATGGAAAAAGAGATAATAAAACTCTCTGAGGAGAACAAATCCTTTAGACAAAGAATAGAATTCAGGGAGATCGATGAATTTACCAGAAATCAGGAATCAGTACTTCAAAACCAAAAAAATGAAAAATTAGAAGAAAATGTGAAATATCTCATTGAAAAAACAACTGATATGGAAAACAGACAGGAAAGATAATTTAAAAATTATTGGAATACCTGAAAGTCATGATCAGGAAAAGAGTCTTGACATCATTTTCAAAGAATTATTACAGGAAAATTGCTCTGATATTCTAGAAGCAGAGGGCAAAATAGAAATGGAGAGAATCCACAGATCCCCCCCCGAGAAAGAGATCCCAGAAAACCAACCCCTAGGAAAATTATAGCCAAGTTCCAGAACTTCCAAGTCAAAGAGAAAATATTACAAGCAGCCTGAAGGACAGTTCAAATATCATGGAGCTGCAGTCAGGATCATACAGGACTTAGCAGCAACTACATTGGAAGCTCATAGGGCTTGGAATATAATATACCAGAAGGCAAAAGAGCTTAGAATGAAGCCAAGAATGAACTACCCAGCAAGGCTGAATGTCCTCTTCCAGGGAAAAAGATGGACTTTCAATGAACCAGGGGAATTTCAAATGTTCCTGTTGGAATGATCAGAGCTGAACAGAAGGTTTGATCTTCAAATATAGGACTCAGGTGAAGCATAGAGATTGGAGGAGAGGGGGAAAATATGAGGGACTTAATGAGGATGAACTTCATGTATTCCTGCATAGAAAAATGACACTGATAATACTTATATGAACCTTCTCAGTTAATAGAGCAGGTAGAGGGAGCTTTTATAGTTGAAGCACAGGAGAAAGCTGAATTCGAAGATAAAATATGGTGTAAAAATGGAGTCAATAGAAAAAAAGGGAAATGGAATGGGAGAAAGATAAAGGAGAGAGGGGAATAGGCCAAGATATTTCATATAATAAGATTTTTTTATTACAATGAGCTATTGCAATGATATGAAAGGGGGGAGGCAAGGGGGAATGAGGGAACCTTTGCTCTCATCAGAGGTGGCTAGGAGAGGAAACAGCATACATACTCAATGGACTATAGACATCTGGAATAAGAAGGAGGGGGGAGCAGGGGGAAGGGTTGGGGATGTGAATAAAGGAGGAGAGGATGGACCATGGGGGGAGAGTGGTCAGATATAACACATTTTCTTTCTTACTTCTTGCAAGGGGCTGGGATTGGAAGGCCTATCCAGGACCATAGGGCCAGGTGGATTCTGGGCCTAAGGGGTGGTAGGGGGGCTCAGGGCTTCTTGGCCCCAGGACCAGGGATCTGTCTGCTGTGCCACTCAGGAACCCTACAGCAGAGTCAGAGTGAAAGGAGAGAGAAAATATAGTACATGGTAGTGGAGAAATAAGAAAGGAGGGAGTTGTGATCAGCAATGGCAACGTTGGAAAAATATGGAAGTAACTTTTGCAATGGACTTACCATAAAGAATGCGATCCACCCATGACAGAGTTGTTGGGGTTGGAACAAAGACTGAAGCACACTTTTTTATTATTATTATTTGGGGGAGGGTGCAGGGCAAGTGGGGCTGGGTGGCCTGCCTGGGGCCACATAGCAGGGTGATCTTTGGGTGTCTGAGGCCATATTTGGACCCGGGTGCTCCTGGCTCAAGGGCCAATGCTCTGTCTGCCACCCAGCCACCCCTACTATTATTACTATTTTATTTTATTTTGGGTCTTTTTTTTTCTCCTTTTGGGTTTTTGCAGGGCAGTGGGGATGGGGTGGCTTGCATGTCACACGACTGGGTGATTGTTGGGTCTACAGGGCTGGATGTGGGCTCAGATGCTCGTGGCTCCAGGGCTGGTGCTTCATCCATTGTGCCACCTGGCCATACCTACAATTATTACTATTATTTTTTTTAATTTTAATTTTTTTTCTCTTCCCTTTTCTTTATCGCCCAAGCAAGTCTATATTCATAGGGGAGGGGTATTTTGTTTACTCTTAAACAAGAATATTTTATTAATGTGAAAAAAATTTGTACAAAATGAGAATAAAAATAATCAAATAAAATTTGAACTCAAAAAAAAAAGACATAAAGTGCTTCCTTGGAGAGAGAATAGATCACATAATGATTCCTGCAGGAATGACTGTCTATCTCCAGACTCTTGATATTGCCATAAACAAGACTTTCAAGGACGATTTGTGCATGGAAATCAATGACTACACTGAAAATAGAATGGAGAGAAATCACTGTGAAAACTTTGTGAAGACGAACCTGCAAGTGGTGATGACTTAGGTGAAGAATTCATGGGATAAGATCCCTGATGGCTGTGTTGCCAATGCGCTGCAATCGAGTTACATGGACAAGAAGTGCCCATTGCAGGAGAGCTCTATTGCTGAGTCAATGGTTCTACAGAAAACAGAGCTGAAAGGAATTCTGGCCAGAATTCAGGGTTTGGAGAGTTATGGTGATGTTCCAGGAGAAGATAGCATGGCTGTGTTTTAATAAATGTGGGGTTTTGTATATGAAGAAAGATAGATTGCTGTACATGAAAAAGACATCCCCTGAAAATAAGCCCTAATGCATCTTTTGGAGCATGTAGAGAGCTGGCATTATTTTCAGTGACATATGGTATTATGAAATAGAACCAGGTGGGGCGACTAGGTGGCGCAGTGGACAGAGTACTGGCCTTGGAGTCAGAAGTACCTGAGTTCAAATCCAGCCTCAGACACTTTAATAATTACCTAGCCATGTGGCCTTGGGCAAGCCACTTAACCCCTTTGCCTTAGAAAATCTAAAAAAAAAAAAAAATGGAACCAGGGACATAACCAGGCCATTTGAAAAGATGGCCAGCTGGGCAGCACACATTGATTAAGCTCCTTCTATGTGGCAGCCCTTGTGTTAAGTACTAATAAAGAAAGGCAAAAGACAGTTTGTATTTTCAAGGAGCTTTGACATCTGAGAAGAGAGTTGAGCTATTATTGAGTGATGAGAAAAGGAACAGGGCAGCTAGGTGGCACAATGGATAGAGCACCTGCTCTGGAGTCAGGAGGACCTGAGTTCAAATCTGGCCTCATACACTTAATGATTACCTAGCTGTGTGGCCTTGGGCAAGTCACTTAACCCCATTGCCTAAAATTTAAAAAAAGAGAGAGAGAAAAGGAACAGATCTTGGGAACCCAAGTGGACAATCCTTTCAGCAGAGATACTGTTGTAGCCAAAGGGAGCTATGTGAGAACTTCTCAAAAAGCGAGGGGGTCTTCCAAGGTCTTCAGTGCCAGGAGCTGTGGGATTTAGCCTGTAGCAATGGTGTCAAACTCAAATAGAAATGGAGGTTACTGCTCTAGATCTGAAGAAATCCATACACTACATATTGACTTAGATTTAAAATGTTGTGTTATCTGTGTTTTATTATATTTTTATTTTTTGTAAAAATGGTTCAGGCTAGACGGGGGCCCCATGTTTGACATCTCTCTGTCACACGTAAGCTTAGTTACCATCATACTCTCCCCAAAGGCGCCATCTATTTTTGCAGAAAAGGGGGTGCCAAGTTCACAGGGAGGAGGTTTTGTAGCAACTCTTCTGACCAACTATACTTAAAAAACGATTTTGGAGGGAACAACAAAATAAAATAAATGAAAATACTTTAAACATCTTTTTAAAAAAAAGAGTAATGGGGTGGCTAGGTGGCGCAGTGGATAGAGCACCGGCCCTGGAGTCAGGAGGACCTGAGTTCAAATCCAATCTCAGACACTTAATAATTACCTGGCTGTATGACCTTGGACAAGTCGCTTAACCCCACTGCCATAAATAAACTTTAAAAAAGAATAAAAAGAATCCAGGAACAAGAGATCACAAAAGTTTGAGAAAAAGAACCATCAGGTGAATAGATTTGAATTTCTTCTGCTACTAATGCACAGTGAGTGGTTACCCAAACTGTGAGGGCAACAAAAGAGAGATTCAGGCTATAAATTGAGTCACTGAATGAAATCAGATAAGTTTTTAAAGAACAGGCACCAATCTGATTTTTTTTTTTAGTTTTTGCAAAGCAATGGGGTTAAGCGACTTGCCCAAGGCCACACAGCCAGGTAATTATTAAGTGTATGAGGCAGAACTTGAACTCAGGTCCTCCTGACTCCAGGGCCGTTGCTCTATCCAATGTGCCACCTAGCTGCCCCAGGTACCAATCTGATTTTGCTCAGTCAGTAATAAGGTCCAAAATTTCTATTCCAAAGATTGTCACACTCCAGCAAATGACGTTTCAAATCCCATCTAAAGAAACTTCTTACACTAAGAGAATTATTTTTTCTCTTCCTCATTATGTTATGAGTAGCCCACTATGATGAAACATTTGTTCTGGGTTTGTTGAATGAATGAATGAATGAATCAGACTTCTATATTGTCACTTTAGAGCAGCTAGATGATGAAGTGAAAAGAGTATAGTGCCTGAAGTCAGGAAAACTCACCTTCATGAATTCAAATCTAGTCTCAAGTACTTACTAGCTATATGACCCTGGACAAATCATTTTACCCTGTATCAGCCTCAGTGTCTTCATCTGTCAAATGAACTGGAGAAGGAAATGGCGAAAGAAGTTAATATCTTTGCCAAGAAAACCCGAATGAGGTCATGAAGAATCCGACATGATTGAAATGAATGAACAGCAAATTGTCACTTAAGGTGATTGAAGTGACAATCTGAGAGGAAGCTTGGTACAATGTAAAGTAAATATATGGATGAAAGAGTCCTGGGTTTGAGTCCTGACTGTCAGTAGAAGTCAGCCAAGCTTAGTTTCTCTCTCTCCCTCTCTCTCTTTTTTTTTTAGGTTTTAGGTTTTTTTGCAAGGCAAATGTGGTTAAGTGGCTTGCCCAAAGCCACACAGCTAGGTCATCTTTAAGTGTCTGAGATCAAATTTGAACCCAGGTCCTCCTGACTCCACTGTGCCACCTAGCCGCCCCCCAAGCTTAGTCTCTCTCTCTCTCTCAGGGTCTCAGTTTCCTCAACTGAGAGGGCTGGATGAGCTGGCCTCTGGGAGTCTTCCAGCTCTAAATCTCCAAACCCATGAAATTTTCCAACATGAGTGGGCATTTCTGAAGGAAAACAAGAGAAGCCATGTGTCATTCTAATGGAAATGTGGGTAGCAGAAGCAAATTGGAGCGCTGAATAGCAATTTGTAGTCAGCGTCAGCATTGACATTTCTTGTCTCTCTTCAATCAGAGAAAAATAAATGGTTTTGAATTTTTCTTTAGCCTCAGACAATTGAGGGTGAGCCATTTTCACTGGATTGACTCTCTCTTCCCTCCTCTGCTCCTGGGGAAAAGGCTTTATGAATTTGTCCATAAAGAGATCCTGGGGCTCCCTCTATGGGCAATCAAAGGAATAGTGGCGCAGCAACTCAAGAACCATTTTTGACCAGGATGGCTGAGTTATATTCAGGGCTTCTCCGGCTTTTTTTGCATGTTCTGGTCACTTTTGGAAGACTGGCAGGGGCAGCTAGGTGGTGCCATGGATAGAACACAGACCCTGGAATCAGGGGGACCTGAGTTCAAATACGGCCTTAGACACTTAAACATTGCCTAGCTATGTGACCTTAGGGAAGTCACTTAACCCCATGGCCTAAAATAAAAAAAAAATCTAGATTTATGGGGTAGCTAGGTGGCACAGTGGATAGAGTACAGGCCCCAGAGTCAGGAGGACCTGAGTTCAAATCCGGCCTCAGACACTTCATAATTACCTAGCTGTGTGGCCTTGGGCAAGCCACTTAACCCCATTGCCTTGCAAAAACCTAAAAAAAGAAAAAAAAAAAGACTGGCAGACCCTCTGGACCTGTTTGAAGGAGAAAGTTTTTAAAGGAATTAAATAAAATATTCAGAATTTCAATGCATTGAAATTATTTGTCTGTATGCCTATCTATCCATCCATCCATCCATCCATCCATCCATTCATCCATCCATGATCTATCATCCATCTATGTATCTATCTATCTATCTGTCATCTATCTAACTATCATCTATCTTTTAATAACAAGCTAAAAACTCCTGATCTCATTTTACATATAAGGAAATCAGATCCCAAGACTTGCCCAAGGCTACACAGGTTTATGCAAGACAAAGCCTATTTTTATAAGGTCTCATTGTTTAGTCCCTCTTGGTCAAACAAAACAAAACTCAAAAATGTTAACATTAAGGTTTAGTATTTTTGTTGTTTTTTTTATGAATGGCTGAAATTGGCACAAATTTAAGTCAGATCCAGAATCACATCCCTCAGTTAAAGATCTATAATGCTGGGCAGCTAAGTGGCAAAGAGGGGATAGAGTACCACACCTGGAGTCAGAGGGACCTGAGTTCAAATGTGACCTCAGATACTTAATTATTGCCTAGCTGTGTAACCTTGGGCAAGTCACTTAACCCCATTGCCTTGCAAAAACAACAAAAAAGATCTATAAACATTCTAGATGTAACTGGATGTAACCCTGCATCCTCCAAGATCCAACCTTCAGAATCCTTCATATTAGAAAGACTTTGAGTTCCTGAGTATGTTGCTGCTATGAGTCCAATACAGAAGACTAGTAGGTGCTGTTCTTACCAGAAACTTGAACACAGTTTGTGAAAGAGAATACTCTGAAATAAGGGGCCTGTCCAGACCGTGCAGTAACTGTTCAATGGAGCTGTAACGGTATGTGTTCATAGAACCAGCAAGTGAGAACCACCCCACCCCCCGACCAGGTGAGCCTGCCAGCAAGGACTAAAATATGTCCCTCCACTGGGTGTAACCATCTCCTTGATTCTCCTAAAACATTATTCTTTTGGGGTTGGTTCTGACTTGGGTCACTTCTCTGGTAGCTGAAGTCCAATATTAGAATGAAATCAGGAGATTTGCTTTGTCATATCAGAGGAAGGATATTCAATGAAGATATACATCAATGGGTGTCATATTCTCATTAGGAATAGAGGGAAATCAAAACTTTTTTTTTGCAAGGCAGTGGGGTTAAATGGCTTGCCCAAGGCCACACAGCTAGGCAATTATGAAGTGTCTGAGGTCGGATTTGAACTCAGGCACTCCTGATTCCAGGGCCGGTGCTCTATCCACTGGGCCACCTAGCCACCCAAAATCAAAACTTTTAAAAAGAATATTTAAAAATTAAAAATGAAATTTTAAGGATAAGAATTTGGATTAAAAAATATAAGGATCTATGGGGAGGCTAAGTGGTGCAGTGGATAGAGCACCGGTGCTGGAGTCAGGAGTACCTGAGTTCAAATCTGGTCTCAGACACTTAATAATGACCTAGCTGTGTGGCCTTGGGCAAGCCACTTAATCCCATTGCCTTGCAAAAACCTTAAAAAAAATAATATAAGGATCTATACTGAGGACACTAGACATTGACATAGCTAAGCAAAGCTCCCCTGAATCTGAATGACCAGTGGATGTCTGCCAGCCACACCTCAGATCACATCTAGAGCAGATCCTCATGTATATTTTGTATTCCAGCAGCTAAGAAGAGATCTATCTCCACAGCCCAAGTCTTTAGATCTCTGAATCAGTTAAGTCCCAGGGAATGTCTTAATATCTTTTAAGGGGGAAAAAAAGAAACCTAGCTTAATTTGCATGGGAAGAGGATTGGTCTCATGCTTCTGTCACAGGCCAGAAGTAAGAACTTAGAACTCTCCAAACAATCCAAGGCCATTCAAGTTATTACTACTTCTGTGGACCTGAGTGAGTTACATTCCCACTTGGGGCTTCAGTTTCCTCCTCTGAAAAGTGAGGACCCTGGACAAGATGGTGTCTGGGGTCCCTTCCAGATCTTATGATCACAATCAAGATGAGAGCTCTACCCAAAGGAGTCATAGCTGGGGTGAAAGTTTTCATAGAAAACATTAAAATTGACTGGAATTCCAACTTAGTGTCTGCTGGAAACTGTAGCTGGGATATCCAGAAAGCAGCTGGTGACCTCTTCAGAGGAAACCTTCATTGACTCTCTTCCTCATTATGATGATTCTGTTCATTCCCTGCCTGGAGAAAAGAGAATAATCATAATGAGGAAAAGAATCAAAGGAGACAGGATAAAAGGAACTCAGCAAACCTGAGAATATTGCCATGTCCAGTGTCAGCCCTTCTATTCCAGGAAGAGGGTGACTCTTAATTATACAGGAGTTCACAGATTACAAAGGATTGCGCATATCTATATCATCATGTCCTGTGGGTACAGTAGCCCCATGATAGAAATGAGCAGGTATTAACATCCCTATTTCACAGATAAGGAAACTGAGGTCCAGAGAGGTGAAGCAACTTGCCTAAGGGCACACGTGAGGGTCAGACTAAGACTTTAAGACTAAGATTACAAGTCTTCCAAACAAATATGCTAAATAACTTTGAGTTTATGAGAATACCAGAATGTATTCCTAGTGAAAATGCTTTTCCATGGTCAAAGAGGACATTGGGGAGAAAACTGTTTTTTAGTCTTTCCACTTTGAAAAAACTTAAGTCCTCCAAATTCCAACTCTGTCCTACAAGGGTCATGCATCATTTTATTTTATTTTATTTTATTTTGTTTTGTTTTATTTTGATACATATGTAATCATGAAAACGTTTACATATTAGTCATTGTTAAAATGATGAAACAAACAAACAGAAACAGGAAAAAAGAAACAAGGAAACAAGAAAGAAAAAGGTGAAAAAGAGCATGCTTCAGTCTGCATTCAGATACTATCAGTTGTTTTCCTCTGTTGGCAGATAGCGTGCATGATCATTAGTCCTCTGAGATTATTTTAGATCACTGTATTCCTGAGAATAGGTAAATCATTCATAGTCCTTCATCCTACAATATTGCTACATTGCAGCAAAGTTCATGAGTACAATGTTCTCCTTGTTCTGCTCTCTCCACTTTGCAGCAGTTCAGGTAAGTCTTTTCAGGTTTTTCTGAAAGCATCCCACTCCTCATTTCTTAGAGCACAATAGTTTTCCATTACAACCATATACCACGGCTTGTTCAGCCAGTCCCCAAATGATGGGCATCCTCTCAATTTCCAATTCTTTGTGACCAGAAGGAGTTTGCGCATTATTTTAAGAGAAAAAGAAGCAGTCATGTCCTCTTGGACAGATTTCTATGACCAAAGGACTTAGAGATCTTAAGCTAGAAGGGAAGCCATCTAGTCCTGACCTTTCATTTTACAGATAAAACTGATAGCTGTAAGTAAAATCTCAGTATTGGACTGGGGCAGTGGAAAACACTCTGAAATCAGCAGAATGAAGTTCAAATTCCCTTTCCATTATTTACAACCCGTTTGACCTTAGACTATTTAATTGCTATCAGCCTGGGTTTCCTCACCTGTAAGATAAGGTCAGTAATATTGACAATCAAACAAATAGAATTGCATTTTTTTAATCATAGACTTGCAAGAAGGCATAGATGACATGCCTGTCATATTTGTAGAAGATTCTAAGCTGAGAGAGAAAGGAAGTGTGCTGGAGGTCGGGGTCAGGATCCAAAAAAGGTCTCAACAGGCTAGAACATTGGGCCAAATTGAATAGGAAGAAATTTAATAGGGATAAATGTCAAGTCTTATACTTGGGTTCAAAAATCAACTTTAAAAAAACATGACAAGGGAAGCATATCTAGAGAGAGTTTAAATGAGGAAGATCTGGAGGGCTTAGTAGACTGCAAGTTTGACAAAGATCACCATTTTGAGATGGCGGTTCATGAAAGAATTAAGAATAATTATGAAAGTCATCATTTCCAGGAACAATAGGTCTGCCCCATTTTGTCCTTGGAAGGCAATATCTGGAATTTTGAATTCAGTTCCAGGGATCACATTTTAAGAAAGCTGTTGATAAGCTGGAGAGCATCCCAAAGAGGATGGTGAAGGGGATCAGTTCACTCTGTGTAAAGGTCCAGTGAAAGAATTGGGGGATGTTTAACATAGAAGAAAAATATTTTTACCCCATGTGCAGAGAGATGTTGTTGAATATTGGAAGAACTAACTCACATGTAAGAAGGATTAGACCTATTTTTCTTGGCTTTATAGGGCAACACCAAAACCAAAGAAGGAGATGCCAAGTGGTGCCAAGTTTTTCAACCAGCAGATTTAGGCTGGCTGTAAAGAAAAACTAATATTTAGAGTTCCCTAAGGAAGAATGGGAATGCATTGGGAGGTAGAAAGCCCTCCCTCACTGGAGGTCTTCAAGCAAAGGCACGATGACCAGTTGTGGAATATCTTGCCTGAGGATCGGTAAAGGATGAATTAGGCCATGGTTGAAGTCTCTACTAGTTCTGAAAGACTGTGATCCCTTGCAACAAAATCACATCTGAAAAGTGTGTTGTAACTTGTGGGGTGGTGTATAAGTGCTCACTATGGCTACAGGACTGACTCAGACCAACTGGGAAGTGTCAAAGTCTTTATTAAATGAGACCCTCAGGCAGAGAAGCCTGGAAAGATTTGCATGAGCTGATGCTGAGTGAGATGAGCAGAACCAGAACAACATTATACACCCTAACAGCAACATGGGGGTGATGATCAACCTTGATGGACTCGCTCACTCCATCAGTGCAACAATCAGGGACAATTTTAGCATATCTTCGATGGAGAATACCATCTGTGTCCAAAGAAAGAACTGTGGAGTTGGAACAAAGATCAGACTATTACTTTCAATTTAAAAAAAAGTCTTATGTTCTACATAATTTTGTTACCTCTTTTATTTTATTTTTTTCTCAAGGATATTCTTTTTTTTCTCAACATATTCAATTGTGACCAACGTATAGCATGGAAACAATGTAAAGATTATCTGACTGCCTTCTGTGGGGGGTGGGGGGAGGGAAGAGAGGTTGGGGGGAAAATTGTAAAATTCAAAACATTGCAAAAATGATAGGTAGAAACTATTATTGTATATAATTGGAAAACAAATATTTGTGTTAAAAAAAATTAGACCTTCAGGAACTTCCCATTTTGCTCTAGCTTGAGAGGCATGTATGTGACACCATTCTCCAGGCCCTGGACAGAGAGTCCAAATTCACTGTAGCACCTTTTGGCCTTCACAGCCCTGCTTCCCATGCCCTCCCCTCTTCTCCCACCATCTTTGCTAACTCACTTTTGGCCTAGTAGATAACCCTAGACTCAGGAAGAATCTGGGCTCAAATCTTTCATCCCACTCTGACTCTCTGTGTGGCCACCAATAAGTCACTTAACTGTTCTAACCCTCAGTTTCCTCATCTATAAAATGGGATTAATTATTCTGTCGTATCCCCTTCCCCCCCCACAATTCTATGGTGGGCATCAAATGTAGGAAATGATTCTATTTCATGGTCTGAAAGAATCAGAGAATGTTAGACTTTGGAAGAGATCTCAGATATTGCCCAATCCAGCCTTCTTCTCAGGAAAGGAGGCTAAGTTTCTGAGAAGGGTAGTGACTTCCCAGGATCATGCACTAATATGGGACATAACCAGGAGTCAAACTGCAGGTCCTTTGAGAAGCAGCCTGGTACAGGGGAAAGAATACTGGATTTGGAGTCAAAGAGCCTGATTGGCCTTGAGCAAGTCTCTGGGCCTCAGTTTCCATATCTGTAGAATAAGGGGAGGTTGAACTAGATGATTTCCTTCTAGATCTCAATCTATGATCTTGTCACTTTATCTCTATGGGCCTCAGCTTCTTACTTGTAAATTAATTGATCAATTAATAAATATATATTAAGCACAGAGCAAGTGTCGGACATCAGGGAGGATCTGAGGTGCTTAATGGACTGCAGGTTTGACAAAGGTCATTTTTAGATGGCAGCTCATGAAAGGATTAAGAATAATTAGGAAAGTCATCATATGAAGGCCTGCCCTGCTTTGTTCTTAGAAGATAGTATCTGGAATACTGGATTCAGTTCCAGGAATCACATACTGAGAGTGTTAGACATCGGGAATAGGGAAACAAAAACAAAACAAAGCAAAAGAAAATGAACTCCCTACCCTCAAGGAGCTTGCATTCTACTCCAGGAGAGGAGCATTAATTAAAAATGAATCATTGATTATGTTCCAAGCCCTATGGGAGGTTCTGGGGACAGAGAGGCAAAAACTAAACAGCCCTTGCCCTCAAGCAACTCACCTTCTATCAGAGGAAACAACATGTATCCCAAAATAACCATGTGCTAATGAGTAGAATGTAATTGGGTTTGGGAATGGGTGCTACTGTGAAATGAGTAGGGTCATCTAGATGCCCTCTCTCATCCTTTCCAGTTCTGTTCTGAGCCCAGGGCTCTTTCCCTCATGTCATGTTGCTTCCCACATCCAAAGCCCATTTGGCATCTTGGAAGGACCTGCTAGCACCCATACTCAGTCGTGCAGTCTTGGAGAGCCCAGGGTCAAGCACAGACAGACCTTGATGAGGCCTCTGAGCATCATGCCACAACTTGGGGCTTCCGGCATTCCCAGGCCCACCATATATGCCAACAAGGTTACGTGAAATCAGCCACATCCTTGCAGGATTTAGGGCAAGGACGGCTGGAAGCGGCTCAGATTTTCCTGCCGGAGGCCGGAGGTTTTCGCTTCCTTCACTTTTTCTGTGGCTTCATTGTTTCTCTCTGCTCTTCCTGATTCCCTTGACCTTGTATGAATTTGTTGCCATCTCCTAAAAAGGCAAGTCAGCATAACACTGGTGGCAGTGGCAGTGGATCCTGTTCAAGGACTCCAGTGCACAGAGGAGGAGAGGTGGGGGTGGGGGACTCTCTGTTCTGCCAGATTCTGGCCTGGAAAGTCCAGACTAAATATGTCTGACCTTGCATCTTCTCTCGTTCCAAGGTCTCCTTATTTTCTACCTTTTCTAAAGCCTGGAGCTAGTCTTCTCCTCCTCCCCCCTGCTCATTTAATAAATAGGCCTGTTGGCACATCTGGCCCAGGTAGGTCCCCAAGACCTTCTGCTGGGTTGTTTCAGACTGGCAGAGGGGGCCATTTGGAATTGTTGGGCTGGGGGCAAGAACCAGATTTTCCTCAGGGCAGTTAGCATGATGTTCCTTCTCTCTGGAGGACAAAGAGGGAATAATCCCACTATCCTTGATCTAGAATTGATAAGGATATCAGAGGCCATTAAGTCTCATTTTTACAAATGTGGAAACTGAGGCCTAAGTGACTCAAGGTCATAGCATCATAGATTGAGAGCTGGAAAGGACTTGAAGGCAGTCTATCCTAAAAGTCTCATTTTACAGAGAAGGTAACTGAGTCTGGAGGAAGGAAACTTCCATTTGATCATGGCTACTAGGGGAAACAGATGATAGTTTCCTCCCCGCCCCGACTTTAATTATTGTTTTTTGTTGTTAATTTGAACTTGACAAGTATCAAAAACTTTAATTTTTCCGTCTATGAAAAGAAGAAACAGTTTTGTGAAATCACAAATTTCTGTTACTTCTAGAGCCATAGTAGTTTTTTCAAGTTTATAGCAAGTTCAACACATCAGCTTCAAAGCTGTCCTGCCTCCCCCTGGATTCTCTTCCATTTTCTTCTAAGTATATTTTTTTTGGCAAGGCAATGGGGTTAAGTGACTTGCCCAAGGTCACCCAGCTAGGTCATTATTAAGTATCTGAGGCTGGATTAGAACTCAGGTCCTCCTGGCTCCAGGGCTGGTGCTCCATCCACTGTGCCACCTAGCTGCCCTCTAAACATTTTTAAAAATAGGTTTCATTAATGTTGTTTACTTTCTTCTTTTTTTGACACCACTATCACTAGCCTTTCTGTCCCTTCAGCTCTCTTCTCCTCCCATAATCCAAACCCTGTCCTGACAAAAGTACATGTTCAAGCAAAACAATTCACTCAGTAACCATATATAAAACTCTAATGTTTATCACCCCTCTATTAAGACTTGGGAGTGGGACAGCTAGGTGGCCCAGTGGATAGAGCACTGGCCCTGGAGTCAGGAGGACCTGAGTTCAAATCCTGCCTCAGACACTTAATAATGACCTAGCTGTGTGGCCTTGGGCAAGCCACTTAACCCCATGGCCTTGCAAAAAAACCAAAAAACCAAGAGTTGGGAGTAGCTTCCTGTTTTAATAAATTGTTCTTGATAACTAAATTCTAAGCTTTACTGTCTCCATGTTCCTGAAAGACAGCAGTCAGAAGGGTGCAAGGAAAGTATGCTGGCTTAAGAATCAGCAAAGATGAATTCAGATTCCGAAATCCACTCCTCCTATATGTGTTAATTCAGGAAAGTTACCTGGTCCCTAGGGCCTTGGTTTTCTCATCTATCACATGAGGATGTTGGACTAAATGACTTATCAGCTCCCTTACAGCTGACTGTGAAGACCTTCTAAATTTGGTATCCTGGGCCAAAATTCCATTTGCCCTTTCCTAGTTACAGTCTAGCCAAGGGCAGCCTTCCTCCATGCTCTTCAGCCTGGGGATCAGAACCCTGAGTTGAAAATTTTCTCCTTTAAAAAATTGACTTCCTTATATACTGTATTGCAGTCTTTGTAGGGCGACACATACCCTTCCCCTCCTCCTCCTCACCAGCTTGGAAGGCTGGAAGCAGCCAAGTGGGTCAGGGATAACTGCTTTCCCAGGAAGTTCCCTGGGGATCCCTGATCAGGGAAAGCATTTCAGAAATGATGGGGAAGGGACCCCTGGGAAACTTCCTTAGCCATGGGACCTCCTCCCAGAACCCGGGGAGGGGAGGGAAAGAGGATCAAGCTCACATGGAATCTCTTCTCCAGGATGGATGCTGGGATAGTTGATTTCAGGGACTGGTGGTGCTGATAAATAATGTTAGCAATCAATCAATTCACACTTATTCTGCACCAGGCCTGTGGGTCTGGGGGAGCCAGGGAAGACTAGTACTTCTGATGTGAGGGTTTGTGGAACTCTTTGCAAGGGTACTCGTCTTCCTTTAGTGCCCACCTGATTCACCCGATCTATGACTTTGAAGAAACCAGAAGTTACTCATTGGTAAACTGTCTTGGCAGATGGGTTAAACCAAGCTGAGAGTAACCAATGGGGTCTTAAACCCATTAGAGAGTTGGGGGATATCTATGCCAAGCTTGTGAAAACTTCTCTTAACAGAATGGGTGGAATGAAGGGAGTTAAAGCATCTGTGGAGGGCTTAGGGTTTGTTTAGACAGTGAAGATGCCAAGGTCATCCACTGCATCCTGGGCCATTGCCAGCTTTCCTGACTTTTGTCTTGCCACTGGACTTCGATGACTCTGATGGACTCTAAGAGAGAGAAAGAGAGAGACAGAGACAGAGACAGAGACAGAGACAGAGACAGAGAGACAAAGAGAGACAGAGAGAGACAGAGACAGGCAGACAGACACAGAGACAGAGAGAAAGAGAGAGAGAAAGAGAGAGAGACAGAGACAGAGAGAGAGACAGAGACAGGCAGACAGACACAGAGACAGAGAGAGAGACAGAGAGAAAGAGAGAGAGAGAGAGAGAGAGAGAGAGAGAGAGAGAGAGACTGATCAAGCAACTCTGCCTCATTTTAATCCAATCTATTTGTGAATCAAAAGACATCACCAAGTGCTGTAATGTTGGTCCTCTTAGAGAAGAAAAGACAACAGCCACCAGACACCAGCATACAAAGACAAAAGTCAAACAGTCCCTACTCACAGAGAAGGGCATTCACAAGGGGGACCACAATGTGGACATTGTTGCTGTTCAGCCATATCTGACGCTTCATGATCTCAATTTGGGATTTTATTGGCAAACTATTGGAGAAGTTTGCCATTTCCTTCTCCAGTTCATTTGACATAAGAGGAAAATGAGCTGAAAGTGACTTGACCCAGGGTCATGTCACTAGTGTCTGAGGCTGAATTTGAACTCATGAAAATGAGTCTTCCTAATTCCAAGTCTGGTGCCCTATCCACTATGCCACCTAGCTTCTCTCTATGATGCATTTCCAGAGAAGTAAAATCCAATGATCTATGACCAGGCTTTAAGAAGAAATGTGAAGAGAAATCTAAAACTCCAACTTATTTGCAGATGTGACAGTTTTGTGGTAGAACATTACAAAGAATATCAGACCTTTTTGATTATTTTGTTGTTGCTTAGAGTCACAAAGTTCTTTTGTAATGCTTTGTCCTAAGAGCTGGCTGTCTGGAAGGAGGAAAGGGAGGTACCCATTGGAATAACATCTTAGAAAGTTACTGGAGGCTCAGAGAGGACTTATCCATGATTACATAGCTAATAAACATGAGAGGCAGCTTTTGAATACAGGTCTTTTTTTCTTTAGGTTTTTGCAAGTCAATGGGGTTAAGTGACTTGCCCAAGGCCACACAGCTTGGTAATTATTAAATGTCTGAGGTCAGATTTGAACTCAGGTCCTCCTGACTCCAGGGCCGGTGTTCTATCCACTGTGCTACCTAGCTGCCCCAGAATACAGCTCTTTCTTACTTTAAGTTCAGTGCTCTATCTATTCTGGCACACTGTTTTACATCATACATTTGCTGCACACATTAAATAGAAAGCCTCCTCTTTGAATTAGGGCTCAGACTATCCTATGTATGTGTAATCTAAGTCCCCAAACCCATTATTATGGGACTTTCTTCAATGCCCACTGCTGGTGCGAGGGAAAGGGCAGAGTTTTTGAGCAGGGAGAAGGGAGGTCTCTTCAGTCACTTTAGGACTCTTCTGGCTCCCAGCTTCCAGAGAGAAGATAAACAATGCCAACCCTTTTCAAGTTGTTAAAGGAAGAGAAAAAACTGGGGAAAAAATCTGGTAGTCTTCATGTCCTCATCCCCAAATTGCAATCTTGGAGACTTCATGGAAATTTTCCCTTTGGATGAAATGTAAGATACTCTCTCCTCCTCCTCCTCCTTCTCCTCCTCCTCCTCCTTCTCCTCCTCCTCCTCCTTCTTCTTCTTCATCATATTTTTTCTCCTCCTTCTTCTCCTCCTCCCTCTCCCCCCCCCTTCTGTATTGTCTGGTATTGCTGATTTTGCTTGTCCTTCATTCTCAAAATGGATCATGACATCAGGAAAATGATGCTATGAATTGCAAGTGAATTGGATTTAAGTGAAAGAGGGCTATGCCAAGTCACTGGCCTTCCTTTCTCCTCCCAAAACCATCTGGGGATTGCCTGGTACATACTTATTAGGAAGGAAGGCAAACTTTGGCTTATAGTTCTTCCTTGATGGCTAGAGATCAAGAGTTTTGTTTGAAATTTAAATTTACATCCATTAGACTAATAATGTCTAAGGGAGCAGATGCAGGTAATTCCAACCTATTACTTCCCTCTTTGGACCCCAACCCCCTGCCCTTCTTCCTAGCAGGAATGAAAGTTGCCCCTAAAGAAGAGGAAAAGAAGGAGATACTAGAGAGGAATCTATTCTAGTCTCCTGGGAACCAAATTGAGATCCCTCATTACATTTATACAATACAGATTATATTCACATCTTTTTTTTTTTTTTAGTTTTTTTTTGCAAGGCAAATGGGGTTAAGTGGCTTGCCCAAGGCCACACAGCTAGGTAATGACTAAGTGTCTGAGACTGGATTTGAACCCCGGGTACTCCTGACTCCAGGGCCGGTGCTTTATCCACTACACCACCTAGCCGCCCCATATTCACATCTTACTTAATTCAACCCTTCGTTCAAAAAAAAAAAATAATTGTTAAACGTGTGTTGAGCAATTCCTATTTTCCTCTAAGGACATTCCTCGCCTCCATCCCATGGGAAACTTTACTTCCTCTCCCTTTATAATAGTTTCACATTTTGATTACACTTTAAATTTATAAAAAACCCTTTGCTCACCACAGGCCCATGAGATAGGTAGTATAGAAGGAACCTCAGACAGGCCTCTAGTAATGCCAACCGAAGGATACACCTGCAGCAGGACAGGAGGTGGAGCCGCTCACCATCCAAGAATCAAAAACTGTTTGTTTCCAAGGAACCCTAGTTAAAAGTGTATAGCTGGGGAACCTTGTGCTATGCCTAGTTCTGTTAAAATTCTGAAGAATAACCCTGAAAAAATCTATTGTCTTCTGTATCACTGTCAGGTTTTTAACCTAAAGTAACTCTCAGGAGTAACATTCAGTTTTTACAAACTTACTGGATTCTGTTCATCTCTCAGAGATATTTGAAAAAAAATTATTTAATTTCATTTAAAAATTCTGAATGTAACACTCACCAAAAAAATGAGCATTTCCAAACATAAGATAAAAGAGGGAAAAAATGGATTGTGCCTGAAACTATGAATCTCTCTTTTGTACAATTTGCTTTTTCTTTTAAGTATATAATAAATTCACCATGTAACTTTCAAAACTAACCTGCTTGTCTGTGTTTCCTTCTTTTCTCTTCTGTACATTCCTAATATTAGGAAGATCATATGTGGCAATTGATGTTAAATGTTAAAATTTTACTAAGAAATAGAAATGTTTACCCTACCGACTCTATTTTTTTTTATGGGTTTAAGAAAAAATGAGCTTGGTCCTTGGAGATATTCCTAAATTCTGGTCTGTCTAGTGTTAAAACAAAAGTACGGTGACTCTCTGTTCTTCTTCCTCTCTCCCTCCCTCCCTTCTTCCCTCCCTCCTTCTCTCTTTCCCTCCTTCCTTCCTTCCCTTCTTCCTTTTCTTCTCTCTCTCTCCCCTCTCTCACTCTCTCCCCTCTCTCACTCTCTCTCAGCAATTCCAAAGCTTCTCCCTCTCCCCACTGAGAAAGAATAATAAAATTTAGAATGCAAAAATTTTTAAATGAATTTTAAAATACTCTTTACATGCAACTGGGGAAAAATAAAATAAAATTTAATAAAAAAAAAGAATAACAAAGCCAAAACCCTTACTACCAGTATACATGGTCAAGCTAACAAGTTCCCACAGTGTCTGTATTAGAAAAGCTTTCTCTCATTCTCTCACTGAATCTACTGTTTTTCTCTCAAGAAGTGGGTAGTATATGGGGTGGCTAGGTGGTACAGTGGATAGAGCACCAGCTCTGGAGTCAGGAGGACCCGAGTTCAAATCTGGCCTCAGACACTTAATAATTATCTAGCTGTGTAGCCTTGGGCAAGTCACTTAACCCCATTGCCTTGCAAAAAAAAAAAAAGAAGAAGTGAGTAGTATGCAGGGGTATGCTAGTAAATGCTTAACAACTATCTCTGAAAAATATGCAAATGGAACACTTTTAAATAGGTTTTCATCACTTTCTTAAGTCTAGACAATCAACAAAACAATGTCAAACCTCGATCTGTACTATTTGCTGACTGATTTTCAAAGTCTAAATGATCAGGCTGAACATTTAACAGTGAGCCTGTAAGTGGATTTGAGATGTCATGCTTCAACATTGGTCCTCAAGAAATGTGGTTGGCAGGAGGGATGGGAATTCCGGGAAGCCTGGAGGGATTTGCATGAACTGATGCTGAGTGAGATGAGCAGAACCAGAAAAACACTGTACATCCTAACAGCAACATGGGGGTGATGATCAGCCTTGATGGACTTGCTCGTTCCATCAGTACAACAAACAGGGGCAATTTGGGGGTATTTGTGATGGAGAATACCATCTGTATGCAGAGAAAGAATTATGAGGTTTGACCGAGACCAAAGACTATTACCTTCAATTCTGGAGGAAAAAACCATTATCTTATTATGTAATTTTGCTATCTTTTATACTTTATGTTTCTTCCTTAAGGATATGATTTCTTTCTCATCACATTCAACTGAGACCTATATATATATACCATGGAAACAATGTAAAAACTAACACACTGCCCTCTGTGAGGGGTGGGGGGAGGGAAGCAAGAATAGGGGAAAAATTGTAAAACAAAATAAAATCTCTTTAAAAAGCAAAAAGAAAAAAAGAAATATGGTTGGTTATTAAATTTATCAATCCTTAAGAATGACAAGTTTAAGAACTCTCCTTTAAGATAGCTTATAAGTAAATTAATAATGTGATTTTGATAGATTTGATTCTAAATATGACTCAGAACTTGCTTCTTTGACTATTATCTAAGTATTATTCCTTTCTTTCTTTCTTGCAAGGCAATAGGGTTAAGTGGCTTGTCCAAGGCCACACAGCTAGGTCATTAGGAAGTGTCTGAGGTCAGGTTTGAACTCAGGTACTCCTGACTCCAGGGCCGGCGCTCTATCCACTGCGCCACCTAGCCACCCTCCCCTTCTTTATTTAAAGAGACTAAGTCTTGAAAAGGTTAGGCAATTAGTACAGCTCACTCTGAGTCAGTGTTGGAGGTGGGATTCAATTCATTTGTTTCAACTTCAGGATCCAAGATTTTCTTTTCTTCCCAGATGTCATATTAAATCTTCCCAAAGCCTTGGAGATCTTACTGTCCATCCGAAGATGTGCCTCAGTGGCCCATTGACACTATTTATACTGTCTCATCCCCTAACTACTTAGCTTCACTGCACATCTGTAAACAGAAAGAAGTGGGACTTTGCCCCAGGCCCCAAGGAATTTGGAGGACTTCAAATTAGTCTTGGCAGTAGGAAGGATGGCAAGAGTGCTATGACTGAAAAGGTCCCCAGGATGCAAATCTGAGTGACTGAAAAAGATGGTGGCATCCTCATCCATGATAGGAAAACTCAGAAAAGGAGTGGATTTGGAGAGAAAGATAATGTTATAAAGATACAAATAGCAACCAATTCGTGACTCCTATTTTATGACCTATCTTGTACTAGTCTAAATGAAAAGGGGGAAAGAAGGGATATTATTGACCAAGTATCAGAACTTGACCTTTTTGAAGCTTCTGGCCAGAGCCAAAGGTGATCTGAGGATTAGAGAATGAGGTTGGGGTGGGGGAGGAGATTTCCCTAGCTCCTGTAACTGCTGCTGAATTAGATTATGCCTGGTTTATAACTGCTCTGAGGGGCAACTACCTTTGCAAAAGAGGGGAGGTTAGCAGAGGGGAGGGAGGGAACAGAATAGGGAGTAAAGGTAGGTATACTGTATTAGAGATTAGGGACATTGAGATGGAGATGTGGATAGGGCCAAGGACTTCAAATTTGACCTCAGATATTCACTAACTATGTGACTTGGCAAGTCATTTCATCCCATTTGCCTCAGTTTCCTTATCTGTCAAATGAACTGGAGAAAGAAATGGCAAACCACTCCAATATCTTTGCCAAGAAAACCCCAACTGGGTCACAAAGAGTTGGATATAACTAAAATAACTAACAAATGACAACAGAAATTAAGAAATAAAAACATAGTTGTCTACCATAGGGAGAAATGCAACCCACTTGCCTACCCTCAGATTGATTGATCACGTATCCCTTCAGGTCAGACCACCACTTCTTTGGGTTCAATTCTAGCATCTTCTTTGGAGATCACTGACTTAAGCTTCATGAAGACATTTTGTTAGCCTACTTTTAGAAGTAGGACAGTTTAGATTTCTTGGTCAAATAGCCTTCAACCAGCCCACAACTACCCTGTGCTCTGGACATCATCCTATCTTCAGCCCCAGCCCCTGAAATCACAAGAGGTGATTTTTCTCTTCCCCCTTTAGTCCCCGGGGAAGGCCCCCTCCCAGATCCTTTTCCCCAAACTCTTCCTCCAAATCATTCAACAGCCTCTCATACCCTAGCTGGCAGACTCCAGATTTCTGGCCAACATATAAACAGAACCAAGTGGGAAATTCCATACCTAACGGAAATGAATGACATAAAAGAAAAGCTGGAAAAAGCAAAACCATGATTGGAAACATATTGTTGGTGACCTTGCTCCACCCTCTCCATATACCTCTGGAATTCTTTTCCCACAGTCTTGGACAGACTTTAGGGGTTGGAAGGTAGAGAGGAAGGCAACAGCTAGCTTCCTCTTCTGTCATCTTTATCTTTTTCCCAGATGGCCTCCCAAGATGACATGTGGCACCCATTTGGGGTATGTGGAACAGAGGAAAGACAGACTGGGCGAGACCTAGTTTGAAATCCTGGTTCTGGCCCTCATTAGCAGTGTGTGACTGGGAAAGTCAGTTTCTTCATCTGTGAAATGGTAATAATAACCATGGTACCATATCCCAAGGTAATCATGGGTTATTTCCTAGTAAAGAATTTTTAAGAATAGATACATAGTCCCACAAACTATTGATATATAGAATAAATGAATATATATTCATTTATTCATTTGTTTATATTTTATATAACAATTTATTGATGGTGTGACATTAAAAGAATGCTTTCTGGTCCTATGGAATGGAAGTACTACCTCCATTCTCTTTTCCTGAGACCCTCTCTGCTCTGTTAAGTACGTGATACTGACCACTTTTAGTTCTGGGGGATCATGGCCTCTAATAAGGGATAGAGTAGGCTTTCTTTTCTCACTTTTTACTTATTAAACCCCTACCCTGGCATCCCAGGACAAATTATTTAAAACTTATGTTTTAGGGGCAGCTAGGTGGCACAATGGAGAGAGTACCAGCCCTGGAGTCAGGAGTACCTGAGTTCAAATCTGATCTCAGACACTTAATAATTACTTAGCTGTGTGACCTTGGGCAAATCATTTAACTCCATTGCCTTGCAAAAAAAAAAATTTATATTTTTGTCTATACATAGATCTCTCTAAGGAGACTTCCTCTAAGATCCTTCTTGATGATAAAATTCTGAGGGGTTTACAGGTATCATCTTCCCATATAAGAAATTAAACAATTTAATCTTGCTTAGTTCTTTATAAGATTTTTCCCTTGTGTTTTCCTTTTTATGCTTCTCTTAAGTTCTGTGTTTAAATGTCAAATTTTCTATTCATTTCTGTCTTTTAGAAGAATCCTTGCAAGTCTACTATTTCATTAAATATCCATTTTCTCCTCATAGGATTATACTTAGATTTGCTGGGCAGATTATTTTTTGTTGTAATCTTAAATCCTTTGCCTTCTGAATATCATTTTCCAAGTCCTCCTTTATAGTGGTAGCTACTAAAATTCATGTGACTGATTGTGGTTTCACAGTACTGGAATTTTTTATTTCTTGCTGCCTTCAGTATTTTCTTTTTGACTTGAAAACTCTGGATTTAGGCTATAATGTTTCTGAAAATTTTCCTGGATTTCTTTCAGTAAATCAGTGGATTCTTTCAATTTTTCCTTCTTCTTCTGTTCCTAAGATACCTGGGCAGTTTTCCTTTATAATTTCCTTTTATAATTTCAAAAAAATATGATATCCAGGTTCTTTTCTTGTTCATGTGTTTCAGGAAGTTCAATGATTCTTAAATTATTTCTCAACCTATTTTCTACATCAATTATTTTTCTTCTGAGGTATTTTATATTTTTCTTCTTTTCAGTTTTTATATTTTGTTTTATTTCTTGATATCTCATGGAATCATTAGCTTCTGTTTGGTCAATTTTAATATTCAAGGAGTTTTTTTCTTTAGTAAAATTTTGTCTTTTCCAATTTTTTTGTATCTTTTGCTAATTTTTTCCTTTTTTTCCCATTCTTTTCTGTACAATTTTTAATTAGTTTTTTAAATCATTTTTTAGCTTCTTTTTAATTCTTTCTTGAACTTTTCTAAAAATTCTTGTGAACTTGGATTCAATTGGCATCTTTTTTCACCTTAAGATTCTGAATTTCCTTTTCCAGTTGATTGACTTTTTTATATAATCTTCTTGTTTTTCTTAAATTATTCTTATTTTTAATTTTTTTCTCAATCTCTTATTTGATTTTAACATCTTTTCTGAGTTCTTTGAATTTTGGGGGGACGAATGGTTATGATTCCATTTTTTTTCTTTGAGGCTTTGTTCATAGATTTTTAAAGTCATTTTCTTCTATTGTTTGCATCTTAAGCTTCACTGTCATGATAGTGGCTCTTAATGTTTGGCTTCTTCTTTTGTTTGCTCATTCTCCAGCCATCTTCTTGACTTCAGGCTCTATGGTGGTATTAGGTTCCTCTCACTTCTGAGAGGAGGTGGGATGTCTGACCTGAGCTTCTGTCTTTTATTGCTTTATACTACTGTTTTCACAGCTCTAGGGTTCTACAGGTTTTCAATACCTCCAAAGTGGTATGATCTAGGGAGAGGTCTGTTTACTGCCTTCCTGGTTTGATCTCTGCCTTGGGACTATTGGCTTGTGTAATGTCACATTTCAGGAGATTGCTTCTAAACCCAGTTACTGTTAGCTTACTGAAAGGTTCTGCAAGTTCAGAGTGACCAAAATGCAGGGTCCCTTTTAGTCTTAGTGACCTGCCATGCTTGTTTCATTCTAGGCTTTTATGTTGTGATAAAGTTTGAAACTGAGTCACCACTCTGCTCCTGGACTCAGAGCACACAGTTTAGTTTCTAGAATTTGTTCTGGTCTGTACTCAGCTAGCTTCCTAACTTATCCTCTCTGTCCTGGATTTATGACCCTGAAATAGTTGCCAAATGGTACCCTTTCTTACTCTCAGTGCTAGTTCAAGGAATCCCTATCTTCCTCAGTATTTCCTGCCCTGGTACATCTCAGCCCCTTTGTTGACCTTGGGTCCTGGAATACTCTGCTGTGGCCCCCATTCCAGTGTCTTCAGGCCTCTCTCTCTCTCTCTCTCTCTGTCTTCCTAAGATGCACCAGTTTAGAAAAATGACTCACCATGATTTTGTCTTGATTTTTCTATTCAGAAATCATTCATGCCCATTTTTAATTGTGAAAGGGTACAAAGAGCTAAGGCAAAAAAAAATGGGTTCTCTAACTTTACCATGTTGGTTGTAAAAGTATAAAAGAGTAAAAAAAGTGGAGCAGCTAAGTGCTACAGTGGATACTGCATGGTCTCAGACACTTAATACTTAGATGTGTGACCTTGGACAAGTCATTTAACCCATTGTCTTGCAAAAAATTTAAAAAGAGAGAGAGAAACAAGGTATTAAACACAGTATGAATCAACTGCAGCATTTTATTTCCAAACACAAAAGAAATGCCAGATACAAAAAGCACACAGCACGCATTGATAGAATGGTTTAAAAAGAGGATTTCGTAACCTAACATAACTATGTTACTATCTGCTCGGATGCTGATGGTTAAACCTTGTAAGAACATAAAGCAGTTTGCAGGAATACTGACTAGGTATTTTATATTTCATTTTAGCTCTATTTTCTCTCAGAAAATCCATATCTTCTGGCAAATTAGACCAGGGGATTGGTCTCTTCTTGTTGATGGCTATTTACAATGAAGAAACTCATTTTCCTGACAGTAAGCTTTATTCAACAGACCCAGAACCTCTGGCCCTCTTGCCCTTACAAAGGTGTCTCTGAATCTAAACTCATCTACCTCAAATCATCTACTCAATAAGAAAATAAAGCAGAAAAGGCAACCAGGAATTTGGGCTTAAACTCACCTGGTGGAATCCCCTTGTTCCTCTGTATTTTTTTCCTTTCTTGAAGAGGACCAATAATACGAGGAGAGTGATGTCTTAACTTGCAAGTGAATTGGACTTAAGGCAGAGTTGTGCAAAATTATCAGCCTCATGCTCTCTTCCAGATTCATCTGGATCCAGGCTTAAGATTGGTGATGGCCCTCAATATCCCCCTCTGTTCTAGCTTCTGGGTGAAAGTGTTTATTATAATGTTGGAATGAGGAAAGTACCAGTTCATCTCCGATCCCTCTCTAAAGTTTCATTTACATGATGCCTTCTAGATGGTCAAAGGAAGAGAGAACCTGTATTTTTATTGAGCAAATGCCAAACCACTGTTATGGAGTGAAAGACCACTTAAGATTGCCAAAGTGACAAGTCATTCTGGCACTGGGCCACAGAGACAGAAGCAGCCATCAGGGGGAGCAAAGGCTGCCAGACCATTCTAGGAACTTGGTTTGGGGCCTCAGTTTTAAAATGCTTTATTGGTGATCAGTATCTAGGAAAGTTTTGCCTCATTACACTCTTAATTTGTAGCACAAGAAATAAGAGAGGGACTCAGAAGGACTCTTACGGAAGAGTGGTTTCTTCTAGATATAGCCATTGGTTAGGCTGATATGAAAAAATAAAAAGGAAAATGGACTCCAACCTAAACAGGGGTTTTGCTTTGGAAAGAACCAGATCTGAGAAATGAAGACTATACAGTCTGTGTTACATACAGTCTGATCTTACTATATATTTCCTAATTAAATTGTGTAATCATCTTAAATTGGTTTAAATTCACCTTTAATGAATGAGTGAATGGGTGAAATAAACATACTGGGAAAGAAAAGAAAAAGGCAGCCATGAGTTAGAGATTGTGATATAAATTCTTAGATAAGAGCCTAGAATATAACAATAGGCAGAAATCATGGGTGATTGACATGTCTATAATGACCCCAGGGCCCCAATTATTTACAGAACCTTGACTGTTAAACTAATTACATTCAAACTGAGGAATCAATCTAGGCTGCTTCTACTTACATACCTCCTCCTGAGGGAAATGGGCCTAATCTGACCAAATCACAAGGGTAGAATGAGATAATGTATGTAAAACATTTTATAAACCTCAAAACGCCACATAAATATGATTTAGTACCTCCAAAAGAAGCAGTTTTAGAGACTGCTGCCATCTTCACTGTTGAAGGGCAACACTTAAGGGTTTTGCTTCCTGGAAAATGATGTGCCTAAGAGAATGGTGGAGTGGAAGGTGGTGACTTCCCTTGAATGCCTAGGATGCTAATCTCCATTATGTGTTTTATTTTAGGTAACTTGCTGTACATAGTTGGCCCTATCTTTAGAGTACTCACCAAGCAGTAGAGGAATTCTTGGTTATATAAAACATGGCTCCAATCTACTTTATGTGAACTAGGTTAGACTAGAGATTCCTTCTAGCTCATTCATACATTTATTCAAAAAACTTTTGTTAAATGCCTACTACGTGCCAGTGCTAAGCATTGAAGATACAAAAAATATTCTGTGACTTCTCACAGCCATCCCTACTAACAGCATCCCATTCCAGGTCCTCAGCTTGACATGGATAAACTACTGTAATGGCCTCCTAACTGATCTCTACACTTGCATTTTCTTCTCCTCCCATGTATTCTTCACCCAGTGGCTAACTTTGTTGTTGCTGAGTTGTTCCAGCTGTGTCCAATTCTCTATGACCCCATTTGGGTTTGTTTGGTTTTTTTTTTAGCAAAATTACTGGAGTGGTTTATTATTTCCTATTCTAGCTCATTTTATGTAGAGGTAAATTGTGGTAAGTGACTTGCCCAGGGTTGAACAGCTAGTGGCTGAGGTCATATTTGAATTCAGGTCCTTTTGATTCCAGTGCCAACACTCTTTCCACTACACTACCTAGCTGCCCTGACTACTAACCTAATTTTCCAAAAATTCAGCTCCAACTATGTCACTTTCTTGCTTAAAAGTCCTTATGTGGGGGTGGCTAGGTGGTACAATGGATAAAGCACCGGCCTTGGAGTCGGGAGTACCTGAGTTCAAATCCGGCCTCAGACACTTAAAAATTACCTAGCTGTGTGGCCTTGGGCAAGCCACTTAACCCCATTTGCCTTGCAAAAACCTAAAAAAAAAGGAAAAAAAAAGTCCTTATGTAGGCTCCCCATTACCCAGAAATAAAGGTCAAGTTTCTTAGCATGGCTTCAAGATTTTTTTTTGTTTTTAGGTTTTTGCAAGGCAAATGGGGTTAAGTGGCTTGCCCAAGGCCACACAGCTAGGTAATTTTTAAGTGTCTGAGGTTGGATTTGAACTCAGGTCCTCCCGACTCCAGGGCCGGTGCTCTATCCACTGCGCCACCTAGCCGCCCCTCACCACCTAGCCGCCCCAATGCCACCTAGCTGCACCCAAGATCTTCTACAATCTGTCCTCCATCCTACCTTTTAAGACTTATCTCTCGATGCCAAAACATGCTTTGCATTTTTCCATCCCTTTTTTGACAGCTTCATTTATGCTATTCTCCTTGACTCTGTGGAATAGGGAAAAGAACACTGGATGAAGTCCAAGGTCCTGGGTTCAGATCACAGTTCTACCCAAAAAACAACCCTACCTGAATGATCTTGGAAAAGTCATTTGCCCCTTTTTGACCTGGTCTTTACTTTTCTATTTATATTCTTAGCACTTAGCACAATGCTTTGCACATGGTGTTTAATAAATGCCTTTTAATTCATTGATTCATTGATTCATTCATCTTCCTCCTCTTTTTCCCCCTAATGTCTCCTCATCCTATGTGAAGAGAAATAACCTTCTATTGAGTTAGGAAGGTAGTGGGTCACTTCCTTTCCCTGAACTTTAGTGTCTTCATAAATGTAAAATAAGGAGGTTGGACTAGATGGTCTCTGAGTTCTATTCCAGCTCTAAATAGAAAAATGACAACAGCAATGATGATGATGATGAGGAGGAGGACAGCCAGCATTTTTATCATGCCAGCTGTATGTGAAGCATTGTGATCAGTGCTTTAAAATCATTATTTCATTTGATCCATGGGCCCATGTTCTAAGGAGTCTTGGGGTGGGTGGCTTCAAGACAGGAAGTGTGGTATAATCAAGATGGATCAATGGCCCCAGATTCAGAAGTATCAGGCTTAGATTCCTCCTGGATGACCTTGGGTCCATTAGTTATCTTTTTTGCTCTTCAGTTTTCTCATCTGCAAAATGAAAGTGTCGGGCTAGATCCATGTTTTCATTGTTTTTATTATTCTCTTGTCATTTATAGTATTATCATTATTATTAAGCATCTTCCTCGATGCTTCAAATGGGGATGATAACACTTGGCCTCCCAACATCATTATGGTGTTCAAATGAATGAACATGTGTAAAGTGCTTTGCAAATTTTGTTTTTATTGTGATCGGTGAGTCATTTTTCAGTGGTGTCCAACTCTCAGTGACTCCACTGGGGTTTTCTTGCTTTGCCATTTCCTTCTCTAATTCATTTTATGGATGAGGAAAACTGAAGTAAACAGGGTGGAGTGACTTGCTCAGGGTTACCTAATTACTAAGTGTCTGGGATTGAATTTGAACTCCGATCCTCCCGACTGGCAGTACATGCACTATGATGCCACCTAACTGCCAATATAAACCTTAGAGTGTTAGATAAATGATTGCCACTATTATTATATATTATATTCTATATTTTATTATTATATTATATTCTATACATAATTCTATATTATATATATTATATATATTATATATTCACACACACACACACACACACACATATATATATATATATATATATATATATATAATCATAGAACTGCAAGGGACCTTGGATATCACCTAGTGCAACTTCCTCCTTTTACAGAGAAGGGAACTGAAGCCTAGGGAAAGGATGCCCAGGATCCCCCAGGTGAGTTTTAAGCCCAAGTCCTCTGGCTCCAGAGCCACTTTTCTTTCCCCATTACATCACACTTCAAATGCTGTGACATCCAGCCCAGAATTCCTTAAAACCTAGGATTCTGGACCAGTTAAAATGCTGTTGTGTAGAGTTTCCCTGGGCCCTTGAAGGCTCTCAGAGCACAACATTTGACAGGTCCTAGACCAAATTGGAAAGTGCCTGTGTTTGCAGGGGTAAAGGAGGGTGGAAAGTGATAGTAATTGACTGGTTTGATTGTGTCCAAACCGAGTTAAATTCAAAGAGATTGGTTATTGAGGAGTTGGCCAAGATGATGAATTGATTCAGTTATAGTGATTCATGTTTGTCAAATTGGGATTATGGGGTGGCTAGGTGGCATAGTGGATAGAGCGCTGGTCCTGAAGTCAGGAGTCCCTGAGTTCAAATCCGGCCTCAGACATTTAATAATTACCTAGCTGGGTGGCCTTGGGCAAGCCACTTAACTACATTGCTCTGCAAGGAAAAAAACTGGGATTATGATTGGAATTTTTGCAAAGAGATCTACACTGATGAAATCAAGAGCCTTAGAAGTCTGGAAAGCATGCTACTCTCATCTTCCTAGAATTATAATGAGTTTGGGGATAACAATAATGATAACTATAATAATAATTATTATTATATTATAAACATTATATTGTAAATATAATAATAATAATAATAGTTATTATTGCTGTTATCCCCAGACTCATCTTAGAACAAGAGAGGCTCCCTTCCCCTTTCCCATCTGTCCAGCTGGTATGGTGGACAAGGTGCTGTCTCTGAAGATAAGAAGACCTGGGTTCAAATCCTCCCTCTAATACTTCCTAGCTGTGTGACCCTGTGTAAGACACTTAAATTCTCTGAATCTCAATTTTCTCAACTGTAAAATGAAAATGTTGGACCACATGCCCTGGGAGTTTCTTTCCAATAATATATTATGACCTAGGCAGTAGTATTCCACGCAAGGATTATTTATCTGTCTTTACGTGTGTTCAGCAATCTGCTTAGAAAATCAACTCCTCTAAGTTGCTTGTAACTCCTTAAGGGCAGGAGCAATCTGATCTTTGTCTTTGTTTCCCCAGAACTTAGCATGGTCCTACACAGCTGCTGCTTTTTGCTGGACTCTTGTTAAATACCAACTGGTTTTAATTGATTTGTTCTGTGTCGGTTTTCTTATTCCTGGGTCTATTTGCACTCTAAGCTTAGGGACATAAGCAAGAGGGAATTCTTCCCTAGGGGAAGGAAGGATGAATTCTTTTGTTCACATACAGTTGTTTGAGCCAAGGCTTCTTTTTTTTTTTTTTAGGTTGTTTTGCAAGGCAAATGGAGTTAAGTGATTTGCCCAAGGCCACCCAGCTAGGTAATTATTAAGTGTCTAAGATCGATTTGAACTCAGGTCCTCCTGACTCCAGGGCTGGTTCTCTATCCACTGTGTCACCTAGCTGCCCCTGAGCCAAGACTTCTTCACCTTTCTTTGTATCATGGGGCCCTTTGGTAGTCTGATGAAGGCTAAGGACTCCTTCTCAGAAGAATGTTTTTAAATGCACCCAGTTAAATACAGAATTACAGAGAGAACCAATTCTACTGAAATGTAGTTATCAAATTATATGTTAATATTGTGTATTAGTACATATTTACTAGATTTTATATTTTGTTTATTATATCATCTTATTGTGTATTATCTATTTATTTAATATCTTTTATATTCAATTTTAACTTTATATTTGATTACCTAAACACACACATATGCATACCCACATATAGCAGGCTCATAGATCCCAGATTAAGAATCCCTCTTGCATAGGATGAACCATGGTGGGACCCCCAGTTCCTGTAAGCAAAGAAGATCCATCCATTGTAACCTGTCCAAGCTCTAGGTTGACATTGAATCTGACCCACTCTGAGCTATCTTCCTGCCCCTAACCCCTCAGAGATCCACTCCCCCCACCACAAGGTATCAGGGAGCTGAGATTCTTGCCTCCAGTTTCCACTTCCTGGCTTCTATGTGACTTTGACTTTGCTCTTCGCCAGTCCCCTTTCCCTTCCTGGCAACCTCCCAAACTCCCCAGGACAGGGCAACTCTCCAATAGAAGCTGCCTAGTCATTTCTCATTATAGATTCATAGATACAGAGGGGGAAGACCTCAAGGGTCATTTGGTCTAACCACTTATTCTCCTCATTTTATAGATGAGGAAACGGATGCCCAAAGAGGTAGAAGTGACCTATCCAGGATAATCCTGGTAGTAGGCAGTAGAACCTGAGTTCAGGTTCAGATTCTGTGACCCCCAGTTCAGAGGCCTTTCCACTGCTCCCCCCATGACCCTAAGTGGGTTGGCGTAGGTACCCCAGTTGGGGTAGCCTTGCTGCTCCCCTTGTGATCTAGATAAGAAATAGAGGAAAACAGTGATAAATCCATCAGCCCTTCTCCCTCACACTTCATAGTCTTGGCCACTTGTTCTGTGACCTTCTGAGTCTTTGTTCTATGGGTCAGACAGATGACTTGTTCTTGACATTTTCAGGTCTTCAAATATGTATGGCATTGCCCTGTTTGAGACTGAGAGTCATCCTGGGAAGTGGCTGGGATTCTTGCAGATGAAGAAACTGAGATTCAGAAGTTAAAATGTCTTACGTGTGGTCCCACTGCAAATAGATGTCAGTAGAGGAATTGAATATAGATCACTCTTGTATCTCAATCTAGCTCTCTTTCCACCATATTAGAGGTTCTTAATCTGAGGTCTACAAAACTTTATTTTTTAATTTTTGATAACTGTATTGCTATATTACTGAATTCCTTTAAAATCTGAGTATTTTATTTTATGCACTTATAAATATTCTGTGAATGGGTCTGCAAAGGGGATCATGATATAAAAATATAATAAAACTCCTGTTCCTTTTCTTGCTTTTTTGAAAATAAATGTATGCCCTTCATCCTTGATCTCTTATACTCCTACCTTTTAGAAATGACTGAAATCTGACTTTCTTCTGGGGATGACAAATCCATCAATACCCATCCTAATGGTTAGACCTCTCTCTCATATTACCAGACTCATAGGGATCCTTTTCCCCATAGTTGAATTTAGACTCCAATCACTCAGCAACCTCTTTTTTTTGGTTGGTCCATCCCACTCAGTTATGCTGCTGTCTCCCAATTCTTGCCACTATCTATTAAGCTCCTGAATATACCCCTACCATCCTCAGTTTTTATTTTTTTAGGTTTTTGCAAGGCAATGGGGTTAAGTGGCTTGCTCAAGGCCACACAGCTAGGTCATTATTAAGTGTCTGAGGCTGGAATTGAACTCAGGTCCTCCTGACTACAGTGCTGGTACTCTATCCACTGTGCTACCTAAGCTGCCCCCATCCTCATTTTTGATAAAGCAATAAACTTGTCTTAGAATTTCCTTTCTGGGGCGGCTAGGTGGCGCAGCAGATAGAGCACCGGCCCTGAAGTCAGGAGGACCTGAGTTTAAATCCAACCTCAGACACTTAATAATGACCTAGCTGTGTGGCCTTGGGCAAGCCACTTAACCCCATTTCCCTTGCAAAAACCTTAAAAAAAAAAGAGAGAGAATTTCCTTTCCATTCTATCTCCTACATTATCCTTTGGGAAATCATTATGTTGATTGGTGACTCCACTAATAATTTGGACTCTGAATTTCACAACCTTCTTAAATACCAGTACTCATTCATCCCAATTGGAATTGTGTCTAAGTCCTGTAAATAAGTTTTTAGCTACTTTAAAAAATTGATATAATACTTACAAAAATCTTATATATACATATAAGTTGTCCCAAAATCCTTACTATAGTTTTGATCTTTAATAGATTAAAACTTTTGGGATACCTTGTGTATATCCATTTATGTATGTATGTGTGTTTATATATATGAATTGTGTGTGTGCATACATGCATTATATAGCTATACCTACATCTATATCATCTATCTTTATCTCTATCTCTATATCTATCTACATATCTATATCTAATGTGGAGAGCAGCCATTTTGGTTCTGTATAGGGCAAAAGTCACTTGATCCACCCTGCTCCAATAGTCTGCTGAATGAAGTTCTAAGATATTTGCATGGATCCAATGTTAGTTGGCTGAAAGAAATGAAAGGGCTGAAAGGAATTTTCTCACCTCAATTGAAATAGCAAGCATATTTGAGGCAGTAGCATCTAGAAGGAAATGATGTAGCTCAAAAGCTAGACTTTGGCCTAAGGGCATTTTACTGATTGACTGAGTGCTAGCTTTGGGTCTGACTCACCAAAGAACTGAAATATTTGTGATGCCGTGGGTCTGATGCACCAAAAGGGTGGACTACTCCCCTATGGAGAAGACACTGTGTAGTAGCTGTAATCCAACAGAGCCAGAAGATGGCAGCCCAGCAAAGAAAATTTACCCCTCAGGAAATTCCTTCTCCATCTCTTTTTAAAATCTTTCCTAAAAATAGAATTCATTGAATATTCATAGCAGCCTTGTTTGTGGTGGCAAAGAATTGGAAATCAAGTAAATGTCCTTCATTTGGGGAATGGCTTATCAAACTGTGGTATATATGTCATGGAACACTATTGTTCTACTAGAAACCAGGAGGGATGGGAATTCAGGGAAGCCTGGAGGGATTTGCAAGAACTGATGCTGAGTGAGATGAGCAGAACCAGAAAAACACTGTACACCCTAAAAGCAACATGGGGGTGATGATCAACCTTGATGGACTTGCCCACCATCAAGGCAACAATCAGGAACAATTTGAGGGTATTTGTGATGGAGAATACCATCTGTATCTAGAGAAAGAATTGTAGAGTTTGAACAAAGACCAAAGACTATTACCTTTAATTTAGGGGGGGAAAAACTGGTATCTTATGTCTGGTCTTGCTATCTCTTTCTTATACTTTATGTTTCTTCTTTAAGGATATGATTTCTCTCTCATCACGTTCAATTTGGATCAGTGTATACCATGGAAACAATGTAAAGACTGACAAATTGCCTTCTGTGGGGGGTGTGGGGAGGACAGTAAGATTGGGGGGAAAATCGTAAAACTCAAAATAAAATCTTTTAAAAAATAGAGTTCATTGGTAAGGACATGGGTGATGTTTTTAGAAATTAAGGTGTGAAGAAACAAAAGATAGCAATAAAAATAAAAATTTTAAAATAGTTCAGCAGATAACACTAGCAATTCAGAGGACAACAGAAAAAACAGCCCAGTAGATGACATCAGCAACACCGAGAAAGCAACAATCAGGTTCAGAAACAGAAAAAAACATTCCAGCTAGGATGCAGTTTGAAGAGCATTTGTTGTCCTAGCTATGAATGATCATTATGTTTGTTCTCTCTTCCATATGTGTTTCTGGCTACAAATTTCCTTATTATACATATTTCTAATCTCATCAGCATAAGAGTAGTAGAGTATGCTCCTTTATATTTGGGTCAAGCAATTTCCTTGCTTCTTAGTCATTTCCCCCTATTTTTATTGGATGCCTTTTGATTTAAACCAATGTGTCTTTTAACTTAGTGTGATAAAATAGAAATATCAGTGAGCCTCAAGATTTGTGGATTGAGATGCCCCATTACTCTTTAAATATTATGGGACTGAGGGCAGCTAGGTGGCACAGTGGATAGAGTACCAGCTCTGGAGTTAGGAGGACCTGAGTTCAAATGCAACCTCAGACACTTAATGCTTACTTAGCTCTGTGACCTTGGGCAAGTCACTTAACCCCACTGCTTTTCAAAAGCAAAAAAACCAAACAATTTACAACAGGGAAACAATGTAAAGACTGACAAATTGCTTTCTGTGTGTGTGTGTGTGGGGGGGAAGTAAGATTAGAGGAAAAATTGTAAAACTCAAAATAAATAAAATCTTTAATAAAAAAAAAGCAAAAAAAACCCCAAAATAAGTGTCTTGGGACATAAAGAACTCACAGCTGAAGGGGACCCTATAGAAGTGTATAGGATCTACAAAGACTTTCACCTTTCTCCCTCCAGTCCATAGATAGCCTTCATCTGCATTCTCTGTTCATAGGGACATTTTGTAAATACCTTACTTAAATCTCTAACATTCTGGAATACTGTAGTGATATAAAGAATGATGAAGAGGATAGTTTCTGAAAATAAAACACCATAAATGCCAATGTGTTTATAATAGCATTTTTTTCTCTTTATTTTTTCAGTTACATGCAAAAGTAGTTTCCAACATTTGTCCATTTGCAAGTTTATGGGTTCCACATTTTTCTTCCACTCTCCCTCCCCTCCCCAGGCCCCATGGCAGCAAAGGATCTGGGAAAAGTTGTCTATATACAATTGTTCAACATATTTCCATATTAGACATGTTGTGAAGGAGGAATTAGAGCTCGCGTAGGGAGAGGGAACCACGAGAAAAAAGACATAAAAGAATTTTTAAAAATTAATACATGTTTTGGTTAGGTAGTCAGACTCGTAGGCGGTTTTTCTTCTGGATGTGGATGCCATTTTCCATACCAGGTCCTCCGGGTGTCTTTGGTCACTGTAACGGCATTTTTAGGGTAATAAAGAACTAGAAATAAAGTAGGAGCCCGTGGGGAGGGGGTGATATAGCAAGGTCATGACATAATGGAAAGCAAAATCACTAGAAATGTTGCCGTGCTGTTAGAAGTCACCAATGTGCTCGCTTCGGAAAAGCCTGGGAAGGGTTAGAGGCGCGACTTAGCGGTGTGACCTTGGACAAGTCACTTCACCGCCCTGCCAGGAGGAGAAGAGGCGTGAGAAGGGGCGGCCCCGGCCGGAGCCGTGCGTGCGGGGCGCGGCGGCCCCTGGCCCGGCTCCTCTGGGGGGACGCGCCCCCGGGGCTCTTCCCCAGGCCCCGGGGGGCCCGGCCCGGCCCGGCCGAGGAGGAGCCGGGGAGGGGCGGGCACCGGGGCGCCGCGGCGCTGCAGGGGCGGAGCTGGGAGGGACCGTCGGGGCCCCGAGCGGGCGGATCCCAGCGGGGGTCAAGGCCAAGGCCCCGAGGCCGGAGGGGCTGCCGCCCCGGTGCCATGGTTACGGCAGGCCCCGCCTCCGCGCCCCCCGGCGCCGTGGAGCCCCGGACGTCCTCACGCGGAGGGGCGGGAGAAGGAGCCAATCGGAGCCCGGCGGGGAAGGCTGGCAGCCACTCGCGCCCCGCGGGGCTCTCCGCCAATCAGCGGGACGGCCTGCCGGGCGCTGGGCCAATGGGAAGGCCGGGCCGGGCCGGGCGGGCGGGAGCAGGCCCCGGGGCGCCGCCCCGCCCCGCCCCGCCCCCATCACGCCCGGCCGCTCCCGGCGCCAGCCGTCGGCCCTGCCCCGCGCCCCCCCCGGCCCCCCGCGCCCCCCCGGCCCCCCGCGCCCCCCCGGCCCCCCCGCGCCCCCCCGGCCCCCCGCGGCCCCCCGGCCCCCCGCGCCCCCCCGGCCCCCCGCGCCCCCCGCGCCCCCCCGGCCCCCCGGCCCCCCGCGCCCAGCCTGGCCGCCCGCGCCCCGCCGCCCCGAGCCAGAGGGATGGTGGCAGTGACGGGGCGGGAGCCAGCCAGCCGCCGCCCGGACGATGCCATGTCCTGCTCGGACGCCGACGACGACTCCCAGGAGCCGGCCACCCCCACGGCCACGCAGGCCGGCCACGCGCTGCCCCTGCTGCCCCAGGAGGTAACGGGGCGCCGGGTGCTCGGGGGCGGGCGGCGAGGCTCGGGCGCCGCCACTGACGGGCTTGTGCCCGTCGCCCAGGTGCCCGGGGGCCGGGCGGGGGCGCGGGCCCGGTGGGGGTGTGCCCGGGCCCCGGCGCCCACCCGCGCCCTCCACGCCGCCTCTGAGGGGATGAATGGGCGGCTCCCTCTTTTGACTCCTTCTTCCACACCAGAACCGGGGGCCGGGGGGCCGGGGGCCCGGGGCCGGGGGGCGCCCCTGCTCTGGCCGCGGCGCCTGCGCAAAGGGACGCGGCTCCCGGGTGGGGGCGGGGGCCGCGGGCCGGACCCCGGGGTCTCCGTGACCTTGGACAGACCCCGTCCGGCTCCCCGCGCTGTGGGACACGCCGGAGGGCCGCCCCCGGGGGGAGGGCTGGGGGCAGCCTCCGCCAGTGTCTGTTCTCCGTGAGACCCCAAGGAGAATGGGAAGACCCCTGCCCGCTGTCCCAGACGCCCGGTGTCCCACCCACCCGCTCTTCAAGCTCATCCTTAAATTCCGAGCCTCAGTTTCTTCCCCTGTAAGGTGAAGGGAAAGAGACAGGAGTCATTAATCTAGGGACTTTTCAAATGAAACTGCCCTCCCCAAGCCAGATGGCCTAGGCCTGGGAGCTGGCCGAGTGCAGGGATCGAACTCCAGTAGAAATGAGGGTCACCAGCTCCTACAGAAGGATTCCTCAAATACAGTTCTCCTGCGGACTCAGAAAACCTCATAGGAACCGCATTTATGTGTCTGTCCCCTAGTCATTGATGGGAACCCACATATTAGTCAGTTTATGTAAGTTTACAAAGTAACATGAATTTTGTGGTCCTCCTTCAGTCCTTTTTCAGCCCTGTCTAATTCTCTGTGACCCCATTTGGGGGTTTCTGGACAAGGAAACTGGAGCAATTTGCCATTTCCTTTTCCAACTCATTTTACAAAGTTAAGTGACTTGCCGGGGGTCCCACAGCTAGTAAGTGTCTGAGGCTGGATTTGAACTCAGGAAGAGGAGTCTTTCCTAACTCCATGCCTGGTGCTTTGGACACCACTTGGGTTAATATATTTTATAGACAGAAATATTTTAAATTTCATTTTGGTAAATATTTTTTCCAGTTATATCTTAATCTTATCTGGGCTACTGTGGAGAGTGTTATTGCAGTATACTGTCTGTCATTGGTTTGTTTGGTTTTTTTGAGCACTATAAAGTAGAATGACTTACCCAGGGTCACACAGGCAGTATGTCAGCAAGCATTTGTCCAAGACCTACTATGTGCCAGGCAATGGGGATACATAGAAAGACAAAAACAATCCCTACCTCCAAAAGCCCACCTCCAAACTCCTATATATAAACAAGGTAGAACCAGGAGGAGATGATGGAAGGGACTCACACCCAGGGGAATGCAGAAGGTGAGGTTTTTAACCTGGGCCTTGAAAGAAGGCAGGCTGGTTTTCTTTGGTTCTGAGACCCCTTCTCAATAGACCAGACCTCATTGCCTTTCTCTGGACATTAAAAAAGCAGAGGGAGGGGGCAGCTAGGTGGCACAGTGCGGGGTGGCTAGGTGGCACAGTGGATAAAGCACCCGCCCTGGAGTCAGGAGTACCTGGGTTCAAATCCGGTCTCAGACACTTCATAATAACCTAGCTGTGTGGCCTTGGGCAAGCCACTTAACCCCATTTGCCTTGCAAAAAAAAAAAAAACCTAAAAAAAAAGCAGAGGGGGATGATACCAAGCCCATCTGCATCACAGGTTTTAGGGGAGGCTCTGATGAGGTCATGTGTATGAAAGGGTCTGGCACATAACATTAACATACTGCCCACTATGTGCCAAGTATTTTACATGTATTATTTCATTCTCCCTCTTATTTATTGGGAGGGAAATACTATTATTATCATCCCCATTTTACAAATGAAGAAACTGAGGCAAGCAGAAGTTAAAGGAATTGCCCAAGGTCACTCAGATAGTGTCTGAAACTCAATTCAAACACAGGACTTCCTGATTTCAGTCCCAGTGAACTATCCAGATACTGCCTCATTTAATGTTTACTGAATGAAAGCAGAAAGATAGGATACAAGAAGATGGTATAGGACAGGCTCTGGAATCAGAGGACCTGGGTTAAAGTCTTGCCTCATGCCTCAGTTTCCTCCTCTGTTGAATATGGGGATTGGATGAGATGACCTCATAGGTTCCTTGTAACTATAGATCTAGGAATCTTTGAATCCAACACAGGCTGGACATTATTACATCATCTAAGGATCTAAGATGTTATTCATAGGATACTCCCCTCACCCTAACTCCCAGCTCCATCACAGATCTTGACCCCCCCCCTTCTCTGTGAATTAAAGGATGGTCTTCTAGAGTTCCCATAGGAGAAAAAGATATTGTAGCCAACCTAGTGATGTGCCCCTCTGAACTAAGCCAAGCCATTCCCAAGACAACAGACACATTCTCTGGTCCCTGGCCCAGTCTGGGAGCACCTGCTGTAGCTTATGTCTGCAGCTGGCCTGGCCTTAGAGAATCCAGAGTCATCTCCAAGTCCTACTGAAGCATCGAAAGATGAATGATTTTTAACTGAAGGAATTAAAGGGATGAGAGGGCATCATAGATAAGTCAGGAAGACCCATCCCGGACACTTAGAGACCTTGTGATCTTGGGTAAGAAAGTTAACCCCTCAACTCTTTCAAGTAACATCCTGACTATGACCAGAACTTGCAGAGTAGGGATGATCTGCCTCTTTTTTTTTTAATTTTGTTTTTGTGAAGCAGTGGGGCTAAGTGACTTGCCTAAGGTCACAGAGGTAAGCATTATCATCTGAGTCTGGATTTGAATTCAGGTCCCCCCGACTCTAGGGCTGGTACTCTATCCACTGTGTCATCTAGCTACTCCACAATCTGCTTCAATGGAGAAAATGCCTTCCCTGATGAATCATATCTGGCCCAAAATTTTTTTAAAAAAAGAAAGGATGTAGTTTAGAATAGGGCTATCAATTGGTAGACAATTATTAAGCACCTTCTAGTTATTAGGTATGGTGTTAGGGACTGAGGATACAATTACCCATGTGTGACAATCCCTACCCTCAGGGTGCTTACATTCTACTGATTGGCTCAGACAAGTTTCCTCTTCTGTCACACAGAAGGACCTCTAAGGTCTTTTTTTCTGCACTAGACCTCTGATCCTATGACTATTTGGCCACTAAGGCTCTTCAAAGGCCTTTAGGGCCTGTGAATCCATTCCTATCCTAGAGAACTAGCTCTTTTTTTTTAAAGAATTATTTTGGGAGCATGCTGATCCAGTGAAACACATTCGGAAAATTCAAGGGGTGATGACTTGTATGACACATTGGTGTTGTGTGGCATCATTTACCTGCCACCTCCTCATTTTGTTATTGTTTAGTCATTTTTAGTCATGTCTGATTCTTCATGACTCCATTTGGGATTTTCTTGGCAAAAATACTGGACTGGTTTGCCATTTCCTTCTCCAGCTCATTTTACAGATGAGGAAACTGAAGCAAACAGTGAGGTGACTTGCCCAAGGTCACATAGCTAGTAAGTGTCTGAGTCTGGATTTGAACTCAACTCTTTTCAACTCCAGGACTAGTGCTCTGTCTATTGTATCACCTAGCTGCCCCTCCTTATTTTACAAATAGTTATTGTTAAGTCATTTCAGCCATGTCTGACTCTACTACCCAGTTTTGGGTAGAGTATATTAAGTGGGGAAGGGAAGAGAAGAAAAAGTGTTTGCCATTTCCTTCTCCAACTCATTTTACAGATGAGGAAACTGAGGCACATAGTGAAGGGACTTGCCCAAGGTCACATAGCTAGTAAGTGTCCAAGTCAGATTTGAACTCATCTTCTTGACTTCAGGGCTAGTGCTCTAACCTCTGCACCACCTGGCTGCCCTTTCTCATTTTACAGATTGTTGTCATTAGAATGTCTCAGCCATGTCTGACTCTTCACTCCATTTGGCTAGGGTGTGGTAAGTGGGGAAGGGAAGGAAGAAAAGGGAAATGCGGGGAGGTCAGACACCTCAACCAAGGACACCCAGGTTCTCAGTCCTGACTTCCAGGCTGTTTCAGTGCCCCAATGATTGTTCTTCCAGTTCCCTGAGGTGGTCCCACTCAACATCGGAGGGATGTACTTCACCACACGCCTGTCAACATTGCGGCGCTATGAGGACACCATGCTGGCAGCCATGTTCAGCGGACGTCACTATATTCCCACTGATGCTGAAGGACGGTATTTCATCGACCGTGATGGGACTCACTTTGGGTAGGTGTCGTCTGTTGCTTCTCAGTGTGTATATGGTTAGACACAAGGAATCACTTCTTGATGCTCGGTGTAGTCAAATATATCTCCTTAGGAACACAGAACAGTGTGAGGTGTCTTGTGGGTATGCTAAACTGACTGAGTAGAAAATTGCCATGGAGTAGAGAGACTGGCTGGGAAGTTAGGAAGATGTAGCCTCAAGACCTGCCTGGGATATGTCCTAGCTTTGGGACTCTGAACAAGTCACTTTCCCTTTTTGGGCCTCAGTATCTTTACCTGTAAAATGAGAGGATTGGACTAGATCACCTCAGAGTTCCTTTCCAACAATCCTGGGCATGCCTCAAGCTGAAGCAAAACCAACTTTCAGAGGATCCATGTTAAAAAAAAATTCTGGACATCTTTTTAAAAATCTTATATTTGTTGATATTTTCATTTTTATATTACCTTCATTTTTAAATATTTTTCCTCTCCTCATGCCTACTCAATGATCCAGCCCTGTGACAAAGACTGAAAAGGAAAGGCGGGGCAGGGGGGAAGCAGTTCAGTAAATCAACAGACACATCATTCATACATGGCTGTATATCCAAGAGGTCACCCCCTAATTTGTCCACCTCTGCAGAGAGGAGAGAGGGAGGGGCCTTTGAAAATTGCACCCACCCCTGAGTGGTAGTGGTTTCATGGAGCTGATTTTCCTCCAGAGACTTTTAAAAAATAAGAGGAGCTTATCTTTGTGGAATTGATCAGATGTGATCTTACCTATGTCCTTCCTCCCTTCTTTTTTTATAGTTTTTGCAAGGTAATGAGGTTAAGTGACTTGCCCAAGGTCACACAGCTAAGTAAGTATTAAGTGACTGAGGCCAGATTTGAACTCAGGTCCTCCTGAGTTCAGGATCAGTGCTCTATCCACTGTGCCACCTAGCTGCTCCTCTTCCTCCCTTCTTTATTTTTTTTGCAAGGCAAATGGGGTTAAGTGACTTGCCCAAGGTTACACAGCTATTATTGTCTGAGGCTGGATTTGAGCTCAGGTCCTGAATCCAGGTCCAGTGCTCTATCCACTACACTACCTAGTCACCCCTCTTCCTCCCTTCTTAAGAAAGAAACCAAACTAACAAAATTTTCTAAGTTGATCTGAAAAACTCGTGAAGCCATTGGAGTTGATCCCATTTGCCCCTGGACTGACTTCTTTGTCCAGGACCATTTCAGGGTAAAGTATCTTCTATCCTGTTTCTGGAATGCCCTCTCACTCTCCTCAGGCCACTCTTGAATTCCTGTCCCTGAAAAGCCAGGAATTCATCAATTGCAAGTCCCCCACCCCGTCCACCTCCAAGCAGGATTTCCTCATTCCCAGGCCAGATGAGGGGCAGATTTCCACCTTCACAGAGGGGACATGTGGCCAATTCATTTGCTTTGTAGCATCTTAGTCTCCCCAGTGGGCTGTCAGCTGCCTCTGGCTCTGAGAAAACAACGTGTCACATCACTCGTTGGAGCTATAAAAAGATTTGTTTGTGGGCTCTTTGGGGGAGGAAAATGCCTCAGCTGGCATACCATGCAGACCTTGGATCCAGGACTGGGGTTGGGCTGACCAGAGGCGGTCCATGGTGCCAATGAGACTTTAAGATTTGTGGGTTTGGGTTTTTTTTTCCCCCTGAGAGGGCTGCTAGACTCTGACTTGTCCTGTCCTTGAGGATGTTGCCAAAGAATGATGGAAGCCCAGAGGCAGAAAAATAAACATGGTAGCCCTGGCTGGCTCTAACCTCCTGCTGGTCTCAATACCAAGCCACAGCTTGGCATAGGTCCGGGAAGAAGAAGAAGAAGAAGGGTCTGAGGTCTATGGTTTCATTCCAGCTTGGAACACATACCCAGGGGAGATAGATGGTTTCCTCCCATCCCCAGGTAGGACAGGGGACAATTGGACACAGGGACCCAAACAAGATGGAGGGTCAGGAATGGCAAAGGACCTTGAGATGCTGCATCTTCTGAAGATCAGCTGGAAGAGTGCGTACGTTGAGCCAGGAAAATCAACCAACATCTAACAACAAGCAAATGCCTTATTGTTGCCAAGGCTTCTAAGACAAAACTGAGAAAGTCACTTCTTTTCAAGGAGATTATATTAATGGGAAGGGTCAATATAAGCATATACTAAATAAAATACAAGGTGGGGTAGGAAGGCCCTGGCTCTTGGGTAGATAAGGAGAGAGGTTCATGTAGACTGGGGTACATTGTCTGTATCTTGAAGACCAAGAAGGATTCTGTGAGGCCAAAGCCAGGTGGTAGAGTTTTAGGAAAGGAGAGAGAAGAGAATTGGAGTGGAGACAAGGGACCTTCAGCTTAGAGCTGGAAGGAAACTTATAGGCCCTTATGTCCAACCCCCTCATTTTACAGGTGAAGAAACTGAGGCCCAGAGAGGTTATGAGACTTGCCCAGGGTCATACAGTCTTGTCTCCCATCTTGAAGCCCTCCTTCCATCCTCCATCCATTCCTCCCTGCTTCCCTTCCTTCTTCCCTGCCCTCCTACATCCTCACCTCCCCAGGTTAGCCATGCCACTAATTTCTCCTTTGCTTCCTTCTCTGTTAGAGATGTGCTTAACTTCCTTCGCTCTGGTGACCTGCCCCCAAGGGACCGCGTACGGGCTGTGTACAAGGAGGCCCAATATTATGCCATCGGGCCCCTGCTGGAGCAGCTGGAGGATGTGCAGCCACTGAAAGGAGAGAAGGTGCGCCAAGCGTTCCTGGGACTCATGCCCTATTACAAAGGTGAGGAGGGCAGAGCTAAGCCATGTTGTGGGACCATGGGCAAGTCATTGAAATGCCCTTAGTTTTCCCGTGTGTAAAATGGAGATCATAATCCTTGCTACCTCACAGGATTGTTTCAGGAATATGGCTTATGTGTTGTAGAAATGTCTGTTGTTATTTGAGTGTGCTCCAAGGTATTTCAGGCTAGATTTCAGGGGAATGGAGAGCAGCTCGATGGTACAGTGAGTAGGGAGGCCCTGAAATCAGGAGGACCCGAGTTCAACTTTGGCCTCAGAAACTTGACACCAGCTGTGTGAACCTGGGCAAATCACTTGTCACTTAACCCTGATTGCCTCATATCCAGAACCATCTTCAGTCATCCTGATCCATATCTATTCACTGAACCCAGGTGACTCTGAAGGAGAAAGTGAGGTTGATGTCTTGCACAGCCCTGCCTCATTTATGTACACTAAACACGAATGTCACCGGATCACCTCCCTGTTGTCTTCATCTTTAAGAATGAAGAACAAGGGAACAGCTAGGTTGGGCAGTGGTTAGAGTACCGGCCTGGAGTCAGGAGGACCTGAGTTCAGATCAGACATTAGACACTTAATAATTACCCAGCTGTGTGGCCTTGGGCAAGTCACTTAACCCCATTGCCTAGCAAAAAAGAAAAAAAAAAACAAAAAGAGAATGAAGGACAAAACAGCATGGGGCAGGGGGAGTTTTTAAATTTGAATGGGAAAAAATGACATCTTTATTTCGATATAGTTGTTTTCTTTTTTAGGCCTATGTATTTTATTTTCTGCATTTAAAAACTTGAATCTGAGAAGGCTCAGAGGATTCCCTAGACTGCCCCAGAGGTCCAGGACACAAAAAAATTAGGAAACCCGGCCACACTTCAACCCACTTATTTTACAGATAGTGGTTTTTCTTACTCAATGCTTCCCTTAATTTCTGTTATTTTCTTTTGCTTTTCTCTTAGAAGTTAGGTGACTTGCTCATAATCATCATGTGTCAGAGACAACTCTTGAACCCTGGTCACCTTGACGCTAAGGCCATGTTTATTTAACATTATGAGAAATGGACCAGGAAAGGCGTGGAGGATTGCCATCCCATTTCCCTGCCTGCTGTATCGTTTTAACTTTATTGTACCAGATAGATGAAAATTCTGGCCAATTTTTACCTAGACCTCCGAAGAAAGGGAATTCAGTACTTTGATTCATTTGGGAGTTCATCTTTTTTTTTTGTTGTTGTTGCCCTGTTTTTTTTTTTTTTTTTACTTTTTCCCTTTATTTTCCCCTTTTTAATTTCAAACTGATAAGATAAAAAGTGTTATTTTCCCCATCCTCTTATTTCAAACTGATAGTCATTTTTCAATTCAAACTGATAGAATAAAAAATGTTATTTTCCCCTTCCTTTTATTTCAAACTGAAATCCAAACAAGAGGCCTATTCCTTTTTAGAAACACTGGTATTACTGAGTTTTCTCCTGCTACAGGAAGCATCCTGCTGAGAGGAAGACCTAGGCTCAAATCCTGCCTCATATGTCTGCTAGTAGAGTGACCTTGGACAAGTCACTTAACACTCTCAGCCTCAGTTTCCTTTGCTATAAAATGAAGGGATTGGACTCAGCAGCCTCTAAGGTCCCTTTTGACTCTAGATTGATGATTCTGTAACTCAAAGATTGCCCCTGAATCAGTTCAGGCCTGTCCAGGGCAGTCTTTTCCCTCTTTGTCCTGCCTCCCCCTGACCAGACCCTGCCCCTCCTCCTTCTCTGTTTTCCCTCCCTGTGACAGTTGCTGTTTTCTGTTCTTCAAAGACCATTTGGAGCGGATTGTGGAGATCGCCCAGCTGCGGGCCGTCCAGCGCAAGGCTCGTTTTGCCAAGCTGAAGGTCTGTGTCTTCAAGGAGGAGATGCCCATCACGCCTTATGAGTGTCCCCTCTTCAACTCCTTGCGTTTTGAGCGCAGTGACAGCGACAGCCCCTTCTTTGAACACCACTGCGAAGTGGACGTGTCCTTTGGGCCATGGGAGGCCGTGGCTGACGTCTATGACCTGCTGCACTGCCTGGTCACAGACCTCTCTGCCCAGGGCCTCACGGTGGATCACCAATGCATCGGGGTCTGTGACAAGCATCTGGTCAACCATTATTACTGCAAGAGACCCATCTATGAGTTCAAGATCACATGGTGGTGAGTAGCCCTGGCAAGAAGCCCCAGTGGGAGGGCTCTGATTGACATCCCCTGGAAAAAAAAATGGGCCTCTGGAAGTGCTGCCAACCACCCGCCCCAGGGACATGCTGTGATGGGGACTGAGTCCTGAGCAGCCCAGCCCAGGGGCCCAGTGCCCTCATTGCCCACTCCAGGGATGCACCTTGGGGGCCGGGCTCAGGGCATTAGCCAGCTGGACCAGTGGCCCCATTGGGCCCTCTTTAGGAGCAGTACCTTCTTGCCTGAGGCTCAGGGGAATCTAACTGGGGCCCATCTGGGAGATCCAGAGTGATCTGACTGTCTCCCTGACCTCGAGGGAGAGCTGTGATCTTTCTTGGAGGTCAGGGCTGGGTCTTGAGCCATGTTTCATACTCTGGTGGGTGTTAGTCCCTTTCCTTTCCCCCAACCTCCCTAACCCTGCTCTGGTTTTGCTCCTTATGAGATCCTATGTTCCCAGGGCCCAGCTGGGAAAAAAGAGAATAGGATATGGGAGATGTCCCCGAATGAATTCCCTTAACTTCTCATGCTGGTGAAGAAAAGGGATCTGCTCTCCCAAGTATCCCTGATCAGTTCCTCTTCCTGGGACCCAGAGAGACCCTTTTTTTTCTCACCATGCACGTTTCTCAACTCCCTTGGGGTCTATGACCAGAGTTGCCAAAGGCCTGTACCCAATTCGCCTTAGAAAAACCAGTGTTTACAGCCCTGATTTGGGCCTTGATTCCTGCTGTCCCTCCCTTCCTTCTCCAACCCCTTCCCCTCCTTGTCCCTGGCTCCTGCCCAGGGCTAGTTCCTGAGAAGCAGAGGCTGATGGGAGGTAGGGATAGATGTGGCATCTCCATCCACACCAAACCATAGCATCCTTCTCTATGCTACTGGCTGCTCTGTTAAGTGTGTGGCTCCCGGCTATAGTACAAAGCTACCTTAGAGTGGAACAGCAAAAGTCCACCACCAGGAGCCTACTCAAATCTCTCCCTCAGGGAGGCCCTGAGTTCTGAAGGATAAAGGAGGGAATGAGTAGAGGTTCCTAGGTAAGCCAGCAATAATTCCCAAGGATACTTGGGTCCCTATATTTTAAAGATTTTAAAAGATCTCTGAGTTTCTCCCTTCTCCCTATGGAAGCTCCTCTTCCTGGAGGCTGAGTCAGCTGCATGGTAACCCTCAGTGATTTCCCAGTCGTCACCTCTGCCACTCCCCCATTCCTCAGTAAGACACATCAGGGCTACTTGGAGAGAGTCCACTCCTGTGGTCACATCTGTACTCAAACCAACATCCGTGCTCTGGAGAGGGTATCTTAAAAGGTCAGTGCTGACTGGTCCAACCCTTGGCCCCATATATGTAAGGATTGGTTGAGTTAGCCAACGGCATCTAAAGATACTACCAGAATCCCAATAGTGTAAGCCTAGGAAGCCTAGCCACCTCCACCAAACCTGCGTGTATCATCCTTAATGTGTCCCTGTATAAAGCTGTCTCCCCCATAAGAGAAGTGACCCAGAGGCAATGAATGACAGTGATCCCCAGTACCTAGCAGAGTAGCTGCCAGGAGAAATGCAATAAATGCTGAAAGAAGGAAAAAGGAAGGAAGGAAGGAAAAAGGAAGGAAGGAAGGAAAAAGGAAGAAGAAAAGAATCAGCCCTGGGTCAGAAAATCTGGGGGGCAGTGGAATGGAGGAGCTTATACATGGTAGAGATCACCTAAGAACAGGGAGGCTTTCGAGCTCAGTTGGCAGCCAATTGTTCTAGTCTTTCATTTGCCTTTTTCATCTAAAAGGTGACTAGAAATATTTGTTTTGGGGTTGATGTTCCTGTACAGTGCCGGGTGTTGCTAACCATGTGTCCAGTCACGTTGAGCTTAGCAGAAAAGTCTTTTGTTTACGTCTCCAAGTGGTGTTACTGCCTAATCCGTGTTCGTTTCTTGACAGACACTGAGCCAAGCTATTGAGGAGGATGTCAGTGTGAGTAGAGCGCTGGCAGTAACCCACATTGGCCTCTCTCCCCCTGTCCCCTCCTGCTCCCGCCACAGAGCATCGCAGTGTGTTTATTTAGAATCCACATGGGTGAGACTCAGAATGACTGGTTTTCGAAAATCCCTGCAACCCTGCTTGGGGGTTAACCTGGATACTGGGTGAGGACAGTGTCCCCCATCTTTCTGGAAGGTCACTCTGTTACTCTGTCGTGCTGTGCTTTCATTGACTGTGTTTCAATGTGTGTCCTTCTCAGGAGACTAAGGCTATCAGGAAGGGTCATCCCTGGCTACCTTTAAGGAACTTTTTGTAGAGCTAGTAACAGTCCCTTGTAGCAGATCATGCTTGGCCTGCCTTCTATTTAGGACTTGAAATTGAATTGGAAGGCAGGAAAAAAAATTCAGTTGTCTATAGCCGTCAGTCACATCCAAAGGGGAAGAGGGAAAGCAAGATGGTTGTTGGTAACCAGTTTCTGGTTCTGCCTTTGGACTAATGGGAATAAAACACCTTTTCTGGGGAATTTATTCTGGCCCCCAATGATTTCCTCTAATTTTTGGTGGGATTGGACCTTTTCTATTCCCCAGCTACCATGCAACTTCAGTCATCAAGGTCTAAACCAAGAGGGGGCAAGGTCCCAGAAGAGTCTTAGCAACACTCTTCCCCTGCCCCCTTTGCCCAGTGCTAACAGTTTGATTAATTTGATTTATTTGAATTCTTTTGACTTTATGGAATACACTACCCCCTGATTTTAACAATGAAACTAGATGTTTTCTCTTTAGGGACAGACCAAGAGAAAAGACTCACTAGACTGATTTATGGGTCATAAATTTTGAGTGGGCAGAGGCCTTATAGAGACCATCTAGTCAAGTCCCCACATTTTGCAAATGAGAAAACAGAGGCTTAGAGAAAGCTGAACGTATCCAAGTCATAACATGTGATTTGATTTGATTGCTTGATTGACCACAATCACAGATGTGATATGAACATAGGCTCCAAAACTATTGCTCTTTCCACTGTACTTTTGAAGAATATTGGCTATTGGAGAACAGGAGAATTCAAAGATAGGATCAATCCAGAGGAAAATGGTTGGTTAGAGGGCGTTTCCCCCATGGGTGGCTCCCCATGGGCCAGTAGCATGGCAGGCTTGGGGGCTGGGCTGTTGACTGGATCCCTCGCAGTTGAGCCGATTATCATTCGTTGACCTAGATAGAGAGAGGTGGGCATCCCCCTGCCCACACAATTCATCCAGATGCTGGTTGGCTCATTGACCAAACAAGCAGGTGGTAGCTAGTTCTAGTTCTGCCTTCCTGGCCGGTTTCACTTCTTTCTTCAGCCTCTGATCTGCTGGGGGCTTTCTAAGGAATGCTTCTCAGGTTGGGTCAGGTGATTCTTTTGTCTTCCTGAGTGGTTTGTTGTTCTTGAGCCCCTGGTGGTGCTATAGAAAATGTCGAGGTCACTGGACTTGAATCATTGCTTGGGCTCAGAGAACACAGGGGTGACCCCATCTTGAAAGAGTTTAAAAATCTTCCCATCCTGTAAGATTCCATTATACACACACACACACACCCCAAGCTTCTATCCAGACTTAGACTTGAATATACCTACTTTAATGGTCCCATTTGTCAGACTTCTCTGTACATTCATAGGGCCATACAGAATTCAAGAGCCAGAAGGGCCCTCAGAAGCCAGCTAGTTCGATCCTTTCATTTTAAAGATGAGAAAACTGAGACCCCAGGAGATGATGTGACTTGCCCAAAGTCACGTGGATTATGAGCATTTGAGGTAGGTTTTGAACTCAGATTCTCTGACTCCAGAGCCAGGACTCTCACCTGGCCCTTGGTGGAAGGAGGCTGAAGGGGGCCAGATATTTCTGAAATTCTGGAAAAATGTGCATGGATAAGAAAGTGGGAAAGAAGGAAGAAGAGCAGGAGACCCCAGGTGGAGTACAGGTGCTGACCTGGGTTTAAATGTCTTTCCCCCTCCCAACAAGATCTGGGGCTTTGTGTCACTGTGTAATAGGTCCTGTGTTGTTGGCTTTTTTTCATTCCAATGTTTGTGACAGTATGGTTGTACCAGCCTTCAAGTTGTACCATGGCATTAAAGTGAAATAGCAGGATGTAGGCAGTGTGTGGTTTGTCTTCTTTGGGGCTAATTGCCTTCTTTCCCCCACCCTAACTGAAAAGGCCTGAGTTTCATAGAATCATAAGATTCAAAACTAGAAAGGACCTCAGTGTCCTTTTTACAGACAAAGAATCCAAGGCCAAGAAAGGCCTGTTCTTTTCAGACACCACTGTCTGCCAACCCTTGGGTAAGGAAAAAGTGAATGTTGCCTTTACCAAGCAGAATTGGTCACCTTCCTGACTGGTCTGTGACTTCATCAGATTTCTGGATCTGGCTCATGGTTTATCCTAGAGCCCCAGGAAAAACACACATACCCCCAGGGCTCACCAATCACTTTCTTAAGAAGCCTTCTTTCTTGTTTTTGAACTAAGAACTCAAATGTCCATGCCAACTCCATTCACTGCCTTGGATTAATGTTCCTAATGGTCTTTGCTGCCAAAGCTAAGAGCCCCTACTCTGAATTATCCCAAAGGACTCTACAGACCTGGCTTCCTTCCATATCCTCAGACCAGTGGTTGGGCCCTGAATAAAAGTCTCCATTTTATTTTATAGAATTCAGGCTTGAAAACACCAGCTTTAACAAGTAAGATGAATCTTTATGAAGCAACCTCCTTATAGGTGAAAAACCATAGGGCCAGTGATTCCTGGTCTCTATTTGAATACTTCCCTATGGTGCAAGCAACCAAGATATTTTAGCCTTAGCTCCTGGGTTCAAAGGATTCCCAGAGTCTGATCACAGTTGGATGGCTTGTATGATAAGATTTATTGAAGGAGACATGGAAGATGGAGATGAGGTGTACCAGAACGGAACTTTTTGGCTTTTTTTGTGTGTTCTGGATCACTTCCTTATCAGAAAAATATTTTTTAAATGATTAAGATTGCAAGGAAACTGATCATATGAAAATGAAGGTATCAGAATTTTTTTAAAAATTCCAAATGAAGAAGTTCTGCCCCTAGATAGACTGATCAGGGTACAGTTTCAGTCATCACCTATATCTTCAAAGCGATGTACCCATGTAATAATATGACCAGCTTCTTAGGAATCTAGAAATGGGCTCTGTGGAGAAAATCAACCAGTCAACAAATGGACAGACTGTGTTTCAATAAGCATTGATTAAGGGCCTACTGTGAACCAGGTATCTGAGTGTACAAAGCAAGGCAAGAGTGGATAGAGCACCAGCCCTGGAGTCAGGAGGACCTGAGTTCAAATCCGACATGATACTTAATTGCCTTAGCTATGTGACCTTGGGCAAGTCACTTAACCTCATTGCCTTAAATAAAATTTTTGAAAAAGGCAAAAGATAGTCCTAGCTCTAGGGGATGTCCCAGTCTGATGTGCTGAGCATATAAATACAAAACCAAAACTATTCCCCTGTGCAGTGTTATGTACAATGAATACTTAGAGAAATGGGTATGCAGAATAAGTAAAAAAAACAACAAACACAAAGAAGCTGATTACAAGGTGATTTGCAAGAGAGAGAGGTCTAGCAAGGGGGCAAGGGGAGACAATCAGGAAAGGCTTTGTGAAGGTGATGTTTGGTCTTAGGAATCTATGAGACAGAGAGGAGAAGGAAATGGTTTGGGGGCCAGCCAGTGCTGAACCCAAGACTGAAAATGAAGGAACATGAGGAACAGAGAAGCCTAGTTTGTCTGAATCTCAAGTGTGAAACAGCTGAGAAAAGGAGACCAAAGTTATAACTCCTTACTTCCTCAGTTGCCCATTTGTAAAGGAAAGAAAATAATACTTTGCTCTTAAGAGAGTGGGCTAGATCAGATGACATGATCAAAACTACTTCTAAGATTCCTATATCTTTACTCTTAAGAAGTCATTCCGTGTATGACCAGATACATGGAAATAAAAATTAGATGATTATTTTGATCATCTCTGACATCTCCGTTTTAGCACTGGGCAAGTTAGTAACCTGTGTAGATAACCACACTTTCCTCCTAAGAATAATGAGCTGACATTTATAAGTGCTTTAAGATTTGTAAAATTCTTCCCATGTCTTCTTTCATTTTATCTCCACAATAGTATAAAGATAGTACTATTAATCTTATTTTGCAGAGGAGGAAATTAAAGTTTCAGAAAGGTTGTTTCTTGCATAAGATCACACAGTCTAGTAAGTCAGGCTAGGACTCCAAGTCCACTGCTCTGATTATGTTGCCCTGAAGAATTCTGCTAGCAAAAGGTTCACATATTATCAACATTATCTATCTCCATGGCCCCAAGCTTTGTCCTTATGAATGGATGCTTCTTCTAATCTTGATGTACAAATATTACTATAATTATCTCCATGACTCCAAGCTTTGGTCCTTATGAATAGATGCTTCTTCCACTCATACAAAGAGGTACAGATATTACTAACATTATCTTCATGATCCTGTTAACCTTAATTTCCTTAAACTAAAAAGGAAATGACAGTTTAATAAATGAAGTTTAATTCTCTAGGATCTTACCCAATACATGGGTGGATGGCATTCTTGTGAACAACAACCACCATATAAAATTTTGGGGACGATTTATACAGAATCCACAGAATCATAAAACTTTTGGCGGCCAACCAATCAGGTTACACATTTGTATGTCATTGATTACTTTGAAGATTATCTAACTCCTCCATAGGGTCTGTTCCTGTGTCAAAACTGACAAGATCCATTTTTCTCCAGGATTACTGTCTTCTCAGCTACCAAGGTGTTACATTTATATAATCAGAGCAGTTTTCCTGTCTCCTTAGGATGGCCAAAATTTCATTTGATTGTTACATAAACTTGGAAGCCAACCTTGAGATGCAAATCAAAGAAGAGCTGCATGTTCATAGAGTTTTTCCCTCAGATCCATCTCAAAAAACAGAGCCTGGATGGGTGGGTGGGGAACAACAGAGGTAAAATCCCCAAACCTACAGTCCTCAATTAGAGGCTGATAGAACAACTTAATTAGGCAATACAGAGATCAAGAAATGTTAATGAACTTTGAAAGAATATTAGATCAGATAATCCCAAACTTCTGTACTTAATGAAAAGATGCTTCTACTTTTAGAGAGGTACAAATATTACTAACATTATCTGTTTCCATGACCCCAAGCTTTGGTCCTTATGAGTGAATGCTTCTTCCACATACAGAGAGGTGGGCAGCTAGGTGGTGCAGTGGATAGTGCACTAACCTTGGAGTCAGGAGGACAGGAGTTTGAATACAGCCTTAAATGACACTTGACACTAGTTGTGTGATCTTGGGCAAGTCATTTAACCCTGATTGCCTTGCATCCAGACCTATCTCCAGTTGTCCTGAGTCAAAACTGGCCACTGGGCCTAGATGGCTCTGGAGGAGAAAGTGAGGCCCAAGTCCCCTCACTCAAACCAATTCATGTAGTTGCCATGGAATCACCTCCCCTGATGTCCTGGTCTTCTTTGAGAAGGAAAGACAAACATCATCACACAGAGATACAAATATTACTAACTTTATCTATCTCTGTGGAGCCAAGTGTTGGTCCTTATGAATGGATGGCATGCTTCCTCTTCCACTCTTAGAGGGCAGTCTGCCATTTTGTTTCCTTTGGGGCTTGTGCTCTTACTTCCATAAATCCTTATGGAGGTTTGGGCCAAAGGTGGAGTGAGGTTGACCTCAGAGACAGGAAGGCCTACGCCTACTTGCCATATAACCCGGGTGACTCACTAAAGCTAACTCCATTACCTTGCCAAGCATGCCACTGGCATTTGTGGAATTCGGCTGGGGAGTTCCCTAAATAGATAAAATCACAGGTCACACACACGTGCGCACACACACACACACACACACACAAAAACACACGAGATCAGTGGACCAGCCAGTTTTCCTTTTGTGAATGCAGGTCACTGTTGTCTTTGAGGACGTTTTCCCCCTCCTGCAGTCGCACGCAGCACCCCAATACTGAGCACAAACACGAGTCCCCAGTTTTTCAGATGAGGCAACAAACTCCCCAGGGTTCATGGTGGACCCAGGACTACAAGCCGCACAGTGGTCAGGCTTTCCGTTCCAGGGCACCTGGAGGCCGGCCGGGCCTTCCAGAGGAGCTGGTTGATCGCTTCGCGGGTGCCCAGGCTCCTCTGGGCCGGGGACGCCCTCCCCATCATCAGGCCCCCCGGCCCCCCCCGGCCCCCCCCCCGGCCCCCCCCGGCCTCCGGCCTCCCCGGCCCCCCCGGCGCCCCCGGCCTCCCCAGCCCCGGCCCCCCCGGCCTCCCCGGCGGCCCCGGCCCCCCCCCCGGCCTCCCCGGCGGCCCCGGCCCCCCCGGCCTCCCCGGCGGCCCCGGCCTCCCCGGCCCCCCCGGCCCCCCCGGCCTCCCCGGCGGCCCCGGCCTCCCCGGCCCCCCGGCCCCCCCGGCCTCCCCGGCGGCCCCCCCGGCCTCCCCGGCCCCCCAGGCCCCCCCGGCCTCCCCGGCGGCCCCGGCCTCCCCGGCCCCGGCCTCCCCGGCCCCCGGCCCCGGCCTGCCCAGGCGGCTGAGGCGGCCCCCGGGCCGGTCGGGAGGGGCTGCTGCCAAGGAAGGCTCGGGCCGTGCTCCAGGAGGGAGGAGGGGGCGCCGCAGGCCCCTGTCGGCCCCTCAGGGTCCGCCCCCGCCCCGGGGGTCTCCCGGGCGCGCCCCGCTTCCCGACTCCATCCCTCCAGAGAGCTCCCTCAGGTCCTTCCCCCGGAGGTGCCCAAGCCCCGCCCCTCCCAGGCGTGAGGCCCCGCCCCTTCCCGGCCCCGCCCTCTCCCCGTAAGCTTCCAGGCCCCGCCCCTCCACGTCAGCCTCCGGATTCTCCCGGTCCCCTCAGCGCCGCTCTCTGCAGCCCGTGTCCAATCAGAGGCAAGCGCCCGCCCTCTGGGGGGGGACAGAAGCCCAGGGGCGGCTGCCCTTGGCCGAGCCCGGCCCGAGGCCTCTGACGTCACGTCAGGTGACGCGTGACGCGAGCGCGCCGGCCGGGCGGGGGCGGGGTCTGCGCGCGCGCGCCCGGGGACGCTGAGGGCGCCGGCGCCGCGGTCGGCGCCGGGTCGGGGGGCGGGGCGGAGCGGGGCCGGGCCGGGCCGGGGCGTGGCCGGGGCCGGGCCGGGCGGGAGCGGAGCGCGGCGGAGGGGCGACGCGGGCCGGGCTTTGCGGCGCGGGCAGCTCCGGGCGGCGGGCGGCGGGCCGGAGCCGGGGCGCGGCGGGGCCGGGCCGGCGGGGACTCGGTAAGCACTCGGCGTGATTGACGGACGGGCCCCGCCCCCCCGGGCCGCCCGCCTGGCCCCCTCCCCTCCCCCTCCCGAGCCCCCCTGTCCGGCCCGAGAACTCGTCCTCCGCGGGCGCCCGGGCACCCCGCGCGGGAGAGTGGGGCGCCCGCCTGGCCGCGCCCTTCGCAGCCCCGCCTAGGCAGCCTCCTGCCCGGGCCAGCACCCCGGGGCTCCCCGAACCCCCAACCTCAAATGGAACCCCCCACCCCTTGGGGCCCCCCGGCCTTCAGACCGCACCGCCCCCCCCAGGGGCCCGGGGCCCAGGAGACAGGCCAAGCACCCCCGACCTCAACAGCCCCCTCCCTTTACGGGGAAGGAAACTGAGGCCGCGAGGGGACGCGGCTGCGCCCAAGGTCACCGGCGTGGCGATCGCGGAGCCGGGACCTGGCCCCGGGGCTCCCCCCGGAGCGCCGGGGGCTGCGCCTCGAGTTTGCCCGGGGAGGTCCGGAGTTCGGGGCCCCTTGGGTCCAGTCCCCACGGGCTGCTTATAGCGCCCGCCCAGCCCGGGGGTGCGAGTGAAGAAGAGCCGGGGGGCCCCTTCGCTTCTGCTCCCCGACTTCCCGCAGGATTCTAGACTTCTGCCAACAGGATCCAGGCCAGTGGATCCAGGGGCTGCGCTGGGCAAACGAGTTTGTGCGGTGCCAGGCTGGAGCAGAACTCCACCTTGGCTGCGGGTTGCAACTTGTCTAGTGGACTGAGACGAGAGCCCAGGTGATGCCCGAACACTAATCCCAGCTGTTGTGGGCTCAGAGGAAAGAGCCGCCGGCTGGTCCAGTCCCGGGCCCGGGCTCTGGGGTTGGGAAGTGGCCGAGGCGCCGGGGTGTGGAGGCCGCGCAGCTTCTCCTTGGGATTGGGTCGAGTTTTGCCTTGACCGGACCGGATGAGGTAGGTTTGCCCACGGGCTTCGGGACGGAGGAAATGTGAAGGGATTTGTCTCGTTCACCAAAACCCAACTTCACAAGGCTCCCGGCTGTGGATTAGCTGATTGGCAAGAAGACCAGCAAGGGCTGAATCCCTCTTCTGAGCTACCAGAATGCCATCTAACTTTTAGTATTGCTTCTTAACATAAATCCCATGCTCCCGTCAGATTGCTGAGAAAATACTTAGGCTTCTTTTCACTCCCTTGCCTTTGCTTCCTGCTCTCCCTCCCCCAGCCCCCTCCCACACCTTTTTTCTCTTTTGGGGGGGCAAAAGTAAAGTAGGGGAATAGAAGTAGGGGAGATGACTTCCTGGTCCCCCAATAGAGACCAACCCCCCTTCTTTAACTTCTAGCCTTAGAGTACTTCTGTATCCTTCACTAGCTAAGTGTCTCACCCCCAGCCACACAGAGGTCCTGGCTCCCTAGCCAATCTATCATGTAGCTTCTCAGCCAATCCAAACCCATTCGATCTTTAGTTGCACAACTAGGTCCTTTCTCCTTTAAGATTTCAATGACCTGATTATATTTGTAAACCTCTATCAGATTACTGGCTTTCATGGGGGGAGGGAAGGTAGTGAGGTAGAATAATGTAGAACTCCAAAGCTTACAAAAAAGGTGAATGCTGAAAACTATTTTTGCACCTAATTGAAAAGATGAAATAAAATAACATTCAAAAAAAAAAAGATTTCAGTGACCACCCAGACCCAGATTGTCTGTACCTTTTCAGAACTTCTGCAAACCTCATCTGTATTACAAAATCCAGTCATGCAATCGTCTAATTCTTTCATGTGCTTATCTTCCTAATTAGAGAAAGAGTAACTTAGAATAAATTCTGTGTGCTTCATTAGAAATGCAGCATGGCATAGTAAATGAGTGGATGACTGGATGAGAATATAGTTATTAAGTATCAGTGAAACTAAGGCTTAGAGGCAGAAACACCTGTGTTCAAATCCTTCCTTTGATATTTCCTAAGTAGGTGACCCTGGACAAGTCACTTGTCTTGTGTATACATACAACTCCCTAGATCTCCGCCTAGCCCATAGTTACCTGTTGCATCTAAGGAATTGTGGAGGAAGTTCCTGGAGCCAGTAATTATAGATAGTTCTTGTAGTGACTAGACATACATCAGAAGGGATTCAGTAAATATGTGTTCACTTGACAATAAAAGGTTCTGATCCTGGTTTTCAAATGAAGGTTTTTAAAATGTATGTTTGCTAGGGAAATGGAAGTATTTTCAAAACCTTGCTTAAATTCATTTTTCAGGAGACTTTATTAAAAACTTACTATGTTCTTTGAGATGACCTACAAAGATGGAAAATAATAGTCTCTGGCCCCAAGGAGCTTACAGTGTAGGAAGGGTATGAGATACCTACACAACTAAGGATATTAAAAGTTAGGAGATCATGGTTAAGTACATGAGAAGATAAAAATAAAATGAGATAGGCAAGGAGTGAAGATCATTTCTAAGTGTAAGGAGTCAGGGCAGGCTTCATGGGAGAACTGGACCCGGCAGAAGAGAATGATTTTTTTTTAAGTTTATTTAAGGCAATGGGGTTAAGTGACTTGCCCAAGGTCACACAGCTAGGTAATTATTAAATGTCTGAGGCTGGATTTGAATTCAGGTCCTAGCTGCCCCCTGAAGAGAATGATTTCAACAAATCAAAATATATTAAAACTTTAACTGCACTCAGACTTTTGGAACACCCTCACTGAGGGCAATCCTTTCAGGCTCAGGTGACTCATATACAGTGATAGGAGATGGCATGACTGTCTAGTTTTGTAGTCTAGGGTGTATAAAAAGAAGTATTAAGGTATAAGATTAGGAAGGTTGTATTGAGATTGTAGGGATCTTGAATGTCATCATAAAGGATTTGTAATTTCTTTGATGGGGAATGAGGAACCCCTGGAGGCTTGTGAGCAGAGGAAAGAAAACAATTGGATAGACTTTTGTAAGAGGACAGTAAAGGAAAGAGGATTAAAGCAGGAAGTCCAGGTGAGACTTGGTCAATGGTAGACAGTCTCCTAAGGGCTGCCCAACGTGTATTTGGATTTATTCTTAGGACCTTAAGAAATTAATTCACCCCCCCCCCATGTTTTACAGAGCAAATATATAATAACTAAGGAAGGAAGAAGTGATGCTAAAAATGATATTCTGTGTATTGAGCACAGAAGAAAGAGGAGGAAGTTAGTCTTTATGGTTGACCAATTTCAGTTTTTGTTCTTTTATTAAGCACCACAGGTGAATTTTCATCATTCTATCATGAAAACCCCACAAAATTCCAATTGATGGCCAGCCACTCAGCAATCACTTCTTGTACATAGCAATTAATTTTCAATCCTTGATCTTGGCTGACTATATATATTGCTGGTATTCTAGAATGTCAGCTAACTTTTCTGTACCTCCTCATACTGTTGTACCCAAGTTTCATCTGTACAAAGTCTTCTCACAAATCTCTTACAGTGTAGGCATATGATACAGCCAAACTGTCTTTATCTGGCCCCAGCTGCACACTGCTCTCCTACATCTACTCCTCTTCTTTTACTGTTCCCTAGGCCTTCAATGACCTGCCTCCTTTTATAATTGACATATTTCAACTTCTTTATGGTGCCTTTTCTTATTTCCCACTCTACCCTTTCCCCCATCAGAAATCATTTTCCTTGACTGACTTCACATAGTACTTTCCCCCCTACTTTAAGAGGTTTTAATTTTTTTATTTACATCACCATCAATTCCCAATGATACTATCCTGTTTTGTAACATACAGTCAAGCAAAACAAACTTGCTTATTGGTCATATCTAAAAATGTATGCTTCGTTCTGCTTCCATAGTCCACTGCCTCTCTACCCATAGGTGGGAGGCAGGTATTATTAGACCTTTGCATTTATTGTTAGCTGTGGCATTGACCAGATTTTTGAAGTCTTTTCCTTTTTATTTTTGTGGCCATTGTGTAAAGATTTTTTTTTCTTCACTTTACGTTAGATGGCAGCTATCATTGTTATCTGTATTAGAGTCTCTTCCCTGTTCAATGCTCTAAGCTACACAAGAGACTATGTGTTGGGACCCTTGTACCTCCTTCATTGTCTCACTTAGGACTTTGAGCATTATAGATATTTTCTGTTGACTGAATGAATAATTTTTAGCACATCTTCAGGGATAGAAAACTTTTCAATTCAGGAAGTTTTTATTCTCATTTATTTTATGTTTTTAAAGGATTAGGTTTTTCTTTTTTTTTTAAAGAAAGATTTTATTTATTCTGAGTTTTACAATTTTCCCCCATTCTTGCTTCCTTCCCCCACCCCCCACAGAAGGCATTCTGTTAGTGTTTACATTGGTTCCATGTTATACATTGATCTCTGTTGAATGTGATGACAGAGAAATCATATCCTTAAGGAAGAAAAATAAAAGTGTGAGATAGTAAAATTACATAATAATATAATGCTTTCCCCCCCTAATTTGGTGGTAATATTCTTTGGTCTTTGTTCCAAGTTAAAGGCTTAGGTTTTAATTCAAAGATTACTCAAATGGTTTACAAGCCACTACAAAGTTCATAGGTCCCTACCAAATCCACAAACTATTACACTAGTCACAGGTTACTACAAAAATTCACAGGTTAGGATCTTTGGAGAAGCAGCAAGATTCACTTCAATAGAAGTAAGAAAGGGGGGAGGGATGGCTAGGTGGCTAAGTGGATGCACCGGCCTTGGAGTCAGGAGTACCTGGGTTCAAATCCGGTCTCAGACACTTAATAATTACCTGTGTGGCCTTGGGCAAGCCACTTAACTCCGTTTGCCTTGCAAAAACCTAAAAAAAAAAGGTGGGGGGAGAATTTGGGGATTCACAGTCCCAAGTGGTCTTTCATCCAAAGGCAGAGGAGCCTCTTATTTATTTTTATTTTTTAAATTGTTTTTGTTCTTGCAAGGTAATGGGGCAAAGTGATTTGTCCAAGGTCACACACAGCTAATTAAGTATTAAAGTCTGAGGTCGAATTTGAACTCAGGTCCTCCTGACTCCAGGGCTGGTGCTTTACCAACTACACCACCTAGCTGCCCCCCCAATTTATTTTTTAACATTTATTTTAAAAAAATTTAGTTCCAAATTGTCTTCTCTCCAGCCCCTCCCCCACTCACTGAAAAGGCAAGCAATATGATTCAGGTGAGGTCATTTAAAATAAATTTCCACGTGAGCCATGTTGCCCTCTCCCCACAAAAAAAAGCAAGAGAAATAAAGTGAAAAACAATAGATTTGAGTTGGAAGTTCATCAGTCCTTTCTCTGGAGGTGGACAACGTTTTTCATTATGAATCCTTTGGAACTATCTTGATCAAAGTAGCCAAGTCTTTCACAGTTTTCATTGTTACCATATTATTGTTACTGTGTATAAATAGTTCCTTGGTTCTGCTCATTTCACTTTTATATCAGTTCATATAAGTCTCAGGGACAGGAAATTCTTGAAACAGTGATATAATTTAGGAAGTTGTTTCTTCCTTGAGTTAAAACCCTTTCACTTTGTAACTTCCAACCTAGTTTGCCCTTTAGGGCTAGGCAGTGAGGCTTATCCTCATCTATATCCTGGCCCCTTAAATATTTGAAGACTTCGATCATGTCTGCCCTAAGACATTGACTTTAGGCTAAGCAGCTTCTGTTACTTCAGCAGATTCTAACAGAACATGGTTTTAAGTTGCCCTTTTTGTCTCTTCTTTGGCTTGGCCGTTTCCCTTCTGAAATGTTGCTCCTTAGTGTGGACTTGATACTCTGGATGTCAACTGACCAGGGTAGAATTTAGCAGCACTATCACCTTCCTCATTCTGGAGAGGCTGTTTTAACTAGCTCTGGGCTAATAAGAATACAGTGAACTTTCAGGACACTAAAGTCACTTGTTTTTTTTTTCCATGAGCTCATTTATACATGTCTCTGTTTTTTTCTTGTATGACTGATTTTTTTTACTATTATGTTTATTATGCATATTCTTTTTTAATTTAATTTTTTTCCAATTACATGCAAAGGTACTTTACAACATTCATCCATTTGCAAGTTTATGAGTTCCACAATTTTTCTACCATTTTCTCTTTCATTCCCCTCCTTATGGAGGTGAGCAAGCTGGTAAAAGCTGAACAATTGTGTTTTACATATTTGTCTGGCTGATGTTTTAAAAAAAATTCAGTTGCAGTTATGTTATTAAATTAACCCCATTATTCTATTTTGAGATCTTTCCCCCTTGTTTCTGTTACTAGGCACCCCAATTTTGTGTCATCTGAAAGCTTAGTAACATACAAGACTTTATCTGTATCATTGATTTTTAAAAATGTTACCTAGAACAGGACCGATCATAGGGCACAGATAATTGTGATTGAGTATGGAGCAATGAGGGCTCTGATGAATGAACTTCAAACCAAGTGAGGTCAGAAGTTACGATCAGACTCTGTCTGTAACAGCCAATGGAATATTAACTGAGATTTATTGTATAGAGTAATGACAGCTGGAAGATTGGAAAAGGTTCTGTTGTGGGAACACTGAAGGTACTGATGTTTAAGAGGCACCAAGAGCATCTTTGAGAGTGAATTTGTTGTTATTGAACCTAAAGGGATATAATGGTTGTCAGCAGCAGGCAAGCAGATACTATTTGCTAAATTTATATGACAGTTCACAAGAGTCAGCTGCATTGAAGTGCTATTACACTACAGGAAAGCATTGAAACCCAGTCTTCTTAAAACCAACCTAGAATACTTATTCAGTGATAATGGCTTAGTTTGTTAAGAGTGTTTTAAAATTTTAACCAGCCATTTAGTTAATTTATAATACATATTGGAGGTCTGTATGCATATTTGGAAATTATGGGTGATCTGCACAAGTTGCAAAAAAGCAAATGAAAGTATTTTATTTTAGTATTTCCTGATGTATTAGAAGCTGCTAAGTACCTGTACATAATTCAGTGTGAAACTCAGCAATCTTTTTAGAGAGTGCATTGGAACTCAGGAAGGAGAATGTCATTAAAAATTCAATTCTTTGGCTAAACATATTTATAGATTGGGAAGAAAATTCTTATAATGCTTTTAAAATTGTCTTTTTAAAAAAATAAGCAGAACTTGTTATTTTAGGGGTTTTGTTTACATCTGCTGAAATGATTCTTAGTCCTTTACTTCTCTATTGATTTGCTTCTACTGGACTTCTTTTTCTTCTCCAGAAAGATGTCATGGCATTTGTAAAGGCTCTTTATGCTTGGAGAGCTTCCAGAAGAAGAAACTGTTTGGAGGTTATATATGACTTAAACTTGTGATTTTATTGTGCTAGCTTTGCAAGTCATGAGACAAGGGACCTCTGTGGTGGTGGTGTCTTTTTAGCATTTGGTTCATTTTGTTTGGGATGCTGAGATTTATAAGGACCTACTTGGAGTTGTTGCCTCTCCACAAAAGTGGGGTACAGAAAACATTCTAGTTCAGTGAACATCAGCTACAACTGCCGTTTGCTCAACAAAGTTATGTAATCCCCTGGTCACTTCATTGCAGTTACATCTTGTTTTAAAAGGGTTTCTGATGTGTATTTCTGAAAAAGAAGATAGGCCAAGGATTTGGAAAAGAAGAATGTAAAAAGTTGATTCTGAGGGGCAAATAATCAAATAGCACATCTAAGTTCCGAGGTAATGAATGTGTTCATAGGAAGCACGTTTGCTTGCCACATAGTAAATTGGATTAAATTTATGCTTCTACAGGTGCGTGGAAGCCACTCCCATTTTCCTGGCTGAGTAATTGATTAATGCAGATCTTGTTTGCCAAGACTCCCAAGCATTGAGTTAGTCCTAGGGTGGGAAGCCTAGCATTACTTCCCCTGAGACATTATTATATAGAGATGTCAACAGAAGACACCACAGTATAAACATGATGTCATGTGCCTCAAATGATAGAATAAATTTGGGACAGAGTCAGAGTAGACAATGAGCCCCATTTCCAATGAAAAGAGCAGTGTTAATGACTAAAGAAAAGTAGTAGTGAAATACTTGAAATCTCTTCTCTGTTGTGGGGGTTTTACTTTCTCCTCAAATATTGGTTTTCTTGTGAGCATTCTGTGGCTATTTGGTAAGAAATTTCCTTTTCCCTTTCAAAAGTCATATAGAGTTATGCTACTTCCCCAGGATAGTGAGTTCTTTTTTGTTGTCATTTTAGTGAGCTAATACCTAAGGAAGTAAAAACACTAGGAGAGTGTTCAGAAAGCAAATAAGGGCTCCCTTTGACATAAGGCTAAAATCCAGAATGGTGGATTCCAAGAGTGTCCACTTCTCCCCTTGGTGGAGAAGCTTAGCCATCATGGATGATGGAGGTGCATCCAAGTCCATGAATGTATTTTTCAGTGGGACACAAAAATGCCACTTTCATCCTGACCAGGCTCTACCTGTGGTGAGAAGAAAGATTTTTGTGAACTAAAAAGCACCTTGGAAGATTTCTTTCTTTTTCAAGATTCATTCTCAGGAAATGTAATTTTGATCTTCCTTATTTGTGCAGTTTCAGAATCCTCCTGAGTGCAGTACAGATTTTGCTAAGAGAATTAACTACTGTCAGTATTTTGAACTGACCTTCCAGACAGCTGAGTGAGCAGAGGCCTCCTTAGTTGTGTAAATGAAAGATAACCTGCAGGTCTCTGACCACACCTCCACTCACATATTTCCTTCTCAAGGTTGGCTAAGTCCTAAACCACCTGGTTCTTTCACAGTTTCAGCTTGGATGAAGGAAGAGCAAATTGAAAAAAAGGAAAATTGTGTTAGGATAAGATAGTTCCCTCTAGGAACTTTTCCTGATTTGAGTGTTATTTTTGAATGAAAGGAATTTTGATTAGGTGGGAAAGACTACTAAAATTTTTACCATTTTTCCTTCCCCATCCTAACTCCTCTTTTATTGAATTCTGGAGACAGAGGGCCACAAGGGATTGGATTTAGTCAAATTGGTTCATTTCTGTGGGTATGCTGGACTGTCAGGCTGTTCTTTAGCAGATAGCATCTCCTAGCAGGAGAAGGTAGGGGGTGGAGGGTCCAATAGAACAATGGCTGTTTGACCAGAAGTGATTGCTTAGGAATTGGACTCTTCCTTATGTTGTGAGTCTCATCTTGACTATAGTAAACCTTCCACTATATTCACTCCTTGGAATGTCAATTGGACATTGAGAAGACCAGGAGAGGAGCTTTGGCTGGGTGGGAGTAAAAGATTCATCTTGGTCACCACTGCTGACTGATGTGAAATAGGAAATATAGTATTCCTTCAAAAAATTGGAGCCAGAAGGGACTGTTGAATTCATCTGATCTAAGCCTCTTGTTTGAGCCATGAGGAATTTCTGACAAGTCAAATGAAGGCCCAGGCTCAGTCAGATTGTAAGTGACACTAAGTCTAACATCTACACTCACCATCCCACAAGTGTTCTTGCTGGAAGAGGTATGTTAGAGGAGTTCATCTAGGAGATGTATAAAAAACCAACTTTTAGGAACCCCAAGAGGCCAGTGCAAACCATACCCTCTACTCCATTGTCCTTCGGGTCAACAAATTGTGTAACCTTGGATCAATCATTTGCCTTCTCTGCTTTTCAGTTTTCTGATTTGTAAAATGGGAAAAATCTCTGCCTTATTTACCTCGTACAATTGTTTATCATTAGCTGTGAAGACACTTTAACAATGCCTTATATTTGTAGTTATGGAGCACTTCTACATTCATCATCTCCACTGATACTTAGCAGGTAATGAGCAATTATAATTGAGCAAATATCATTCCCATTTCTCATTTGGGGAGATTAGGGCTCAAAAGGGATAAGACATTTGCTCAAAACCATATTGTTCCAAAGTTGTAGTTTGTCCTTCAATCATTTTAGTTGTACCTGACTCTCTTTGGCCCCATTTGGGGTTTTCTTGGCAAAGATACTGCAGTAGTTTGCCATTTTCTTCTCTAGCTCATTTTACAGATGAGGAAACTGAGGCAAATAGGATTAAATGATTTGTAGATCATCAGAAGCTAATAAGCATCTGGATCCAGATTTGAATTTGAGAAGACAAGTCTTCCTGACTCCATGCCCTCACTCTATGCACTGTATCACCTAGTGAAGTTGTAGGATTCTTACACTTAAGTCAGATATCATTAAAGAAATTGTTGATATTGCCTTGATTATCCTTCTATTGATACAGTACAGTATGATGGATAGGGAACTGGCTTGAGTCAGAAATAACTCGGATCTTGCTAACTTTTTGCCTCTAGGCTAGTCTTTGAACTTCTCAGGATCCCAGGCAGCCCTTGGAGACTATGAGTTACTGATCTACATTGCTAGCATGTTGCTCCCTGAAAATTCTCCACGGCAGTAAAATCACAAATTGACCAAAATTTTGGAGGTGAAATTATCCAACTGCCTATACATTAAAGCCTCATTCATCCCTCATTACCGCCTGCATTGCTGCCCTAGCCTCCATTCTCTGTCTCCATCCTTTGGTAAGCCAACTTAATGCTAAACTATCCTGTGCTCTCTGATCTCTTGTCCCTAGGCCTTTTATCATTCACCCCTTGCCAATCCATTCCAGTTCTGGATTATGTAGCCTAGTTGTGGAAGAAATCACAAAACTGTTTCTATCACAGTTTATTTTCTCTATTCTATTCCTCAAACTTCCCTGTTATTGAGGACATCACCATCCTCCCAGTTACTGGGCCTCTGTCTTCCTTGACTCCTCACTTGAGCTCACCCCACACGTTCAGTCTATTGCCTAATACAGTCACTTCTGCCTTTATTCTATCTCTGGGATCCATAGTCTTCTTTTAGCTCCCATAGCCACCATCTTGATTTGGGTCTCCATCACCTTTCTGGAATGTTGAAATAGACTTCTGTTTGATCTCTCTGCCTCATGGCTGTCTCCTCTCTTCTCCATCCTCCACTCAACCACCAAAGTGATTTTTCCTGAAGTGTCTGTCTGATGGTCAATAAATATTTATTAAATGTTGGCTACACACCAGACATTTTGATAAGTGCTAGAAGTAGAAACACAGAAGACAATCTTTTCCCTCAAGGAGCTTACAATCTGATGAGGGAGTTAAACTCAGAGTCAGGGAGTATAGCCAAGTATGGGAAGATGAGATGGATGTCTGGAAGGAGAGGGAGACGGGGACCCTGGGGCAGGGGTTACTCAAGAAGCACAAGTTTCACAGGTGGTGGGACATTGCAGGATGATGGGATTCCAGAGGGCAAGGTGAGGAGGTCTGGGGAGTACAGCCAGGTGGTGATTATATCCCATGTACCCTCTCCCTCCCACAGTGAGCTTCAGTGGTTGCCAAGTAATTCCAAGATCAAATAAAGACTCCTCCATTTATCATTGAAAAGTCTTCCAAACCTGAGCCCTTCCTACTTTTTCATTGTTCTTATACTTTATTCCCCTCCTATGCATTCTGTAATCCAGTTACACTGGCTCACTTGCTGGCCCTCAATTATGGTGCTTCATCTCCCATCTTTATCACCTTGGTCTGGCCCTCTGCCATGCCAAGAATATGCTGCCCCTTTCACCTGCCTCTTGGTTTCCCAGATTCCCTTCAGAAATTTTAAAAAGAAATTAAACACAAAACTTAGAATCTGAAATCTCAACTTCTGGAAATCTTCACTAACCCCTCCAGCCACTCTAAAAATATTGACTGTGCCTCAGTATTTCCAAGTTGTTTCTTCCATTGGAATGGAAGGGCCTCAAGAGCAGGGCCAGTTTTTATCGTTCTCCAAATCCTCAGCACTTAACCTAGAGCCTAATCATTTAATAAATGAATGACCGATCTGACTGAGTAGTATTCGTTTAAGGGAATAGGTGTTTCAGTCAGTTTTCCAGGTCACTGAAGGTCATCTTTTAAAGTACCAACCATGTAACTGTATTAGACAGTGGCTTTCTAAAATAGGCTCCATTTTTGCATTCTGTGTGCTGATTATAGAGTAACTTTTTCTTGATCATCCAGGGTCTTTATTATAGATAATTCAGTGAAGCTTGCTCTAGCAGATAGATCACCACCTGTCCATGCATCTCATTCTGTGAGATTCTTGTCAGTGTCTTCCTAATGTCAATTAAAGTCTTCATGTTCACATTGTGCCATGAAACTGGGATGTTCTTGGGGCCTGTTGAGGAATGAAGGGGATTTTACTTCTACCATGTTCCCCAAGTTTTCCTGTCTACTTTTTATAGTTTTTTTGGTCTTCTCCCTGGCTTCTCAGTTCTCTGAAATCACTTCTTGCTGTTTTGGGATATCTGCTTTGGATAGTCTTTGTTGTTTCCTTCCACTCTTTCCAATGTCCAACCACTAAAGAAAACAGACCTTATTAGACTTATTAGCTTCTTGGACTTCTTACAACTTAAGAAGATATATTTAGTTAATGATAAATTATTATAGAATATCTAACAGGATTATAGTTGGTAAAAAGGGTAGAAGGAAAAACCTGTAAGCCATGGGTTAAAAATGGAAGGCCTAGAGATAAGCCCTGTGGATAAAGTACCTCTGGTATTCCCTGGTACTCCCCAGAACAGGGTCCCACATAGTGGTTTGCTCCCAAAACTTTAAAGGGCTATTTTCCCGAATGTTGGAGGTCTCAGTGAAAGAGGAGGCTGTCTCCAATTCCTTGCTATTTGTGTGGCACCAGTCTGGACTTCCAAGATAGAGTAATATCCCTCCTAAAGAGAGTAATGGCCTCAATAGCACTGGTCTCAGAAGTGGCAACTTGCTCAATGGTTGTCATTGGAAATCCAGCTGCCCTGAATGGTCTCTCTTCCAAGAAGACTGATCATGGGGCAGTTTAGAAGTTTTCTGGTGCCGTTCCCCCCTTGCCAGACATTTCACTCCTGGTACCAGATCTAGGCAGTTTTTCAGAAGCCTCGCCCCTTGGTGGTTACTGATCCAGTACTGATCACTGTTTGTTGACGGAAGCATCTTATGTTAGCCTTCCAACTATAGAACTGTGTCACACAGATGCCCCACTTTGATATGTGGACATTGCTACTACATGAAGCAGCCAGAACAAGAACAATAGGTAGCATTTATATAATGCTTTGAAGTTGGCAAAACACAACAGTCCTGGGAGGTCGGTGGCTATGATGAATCCCATTTTACAGGCCATGGGGGTTAAGTGACTCATATAGCATCACACAATTAGGAAGAGTCTGAAACTGGACTCAAAACTCAGGTCTTCCTGACTCCAGGTCCTGCACTTTATCCCCTCCCTTTGATGTAGTCTGATGTGGTGTGGTTGGGTCTAGCCTCTCAAGGCTTGTGTCAATATGGCACCATCTCCAGTGAGTACTTCTGGGAGCCCAGGCCTGATATTGGCTTCTCCAAGAATCCAGAAGAAGGTGAAAAGGGGGACAGTGAGTTGGGCTTGCTGGAGCTCCAAAGCTCCTTAGGACTCAGCCTGAGATTGTCTGCTGGTCTGAAGGACAGGTGTTCTCCATGCTTAGTCGGCAGTTACAGGCTCAAGCCCTTAGCTTGCGCCTGGAGACTGGTCAGCAGTTCCTGTTGCTGAGACCACTGAATGGGCATGAACAACTACAGAGGGGGTCCAAGATGCTCAGATGTCCAGGTGTTTTTCTTAGTGCTAAAATACATGGGGGGGGGGGAGAAAAACTTCTCTTCTTGCAAAAATAAAATAAAATGCCTTTATAGCTTAGTCTTTTTGGGGAAATACACAGAACTTTCTTTACCCTAATTCCTTTCTTCTGAAGTATAAAAATGGCAGCACTTTCAAGGAAATATATGGGACAAATCCCTGATCTTTTCTCCTTAATTTATGTACCTGCGATCCTTTTCTTCCTGGAATCTGTTTGTAAATTCCTTGAGATAGGATGCATTTAGTTATTTCTTGTATTTTTAGAAGATCATAGAATTTAAATTTTTTTATTGATATGTTTTTTACATAATGTCTATTTTGTAAGAGGTCTCATAACAAAGGAAAAATAGTTAAGTAAAACTAATAGTCCAAATTCAAAAGTACGTGCAAAATTCCACATCTGTACCACTGCTTTATTAAAAAAAAAATAACAAAATCTATTTTCTCTTTCTCCCACAACCTACAACATTGGAAAAAAGGAAAAGGAAATACAAATATTTTTTCTTTCTTTTTTATATTCAATAATATTTTATTTTTTTAAATTGCATTATAAAGATAATTTTCAATATTGAATTTATAAGATTTTGAATTCCAAATTTTTCTCCCTCCCTTCTCCTCAAGACAGCAAACAATCATAAGTTATATATGCATACCCATATTAATCATGAAATATAAATTTCTTGTAACAAATATGCATAGTCAAACATAAAAAATTCTTTCAATAGTCAAATATTTATACAAGTATGTACATCTCTCTGTAATAGATAATATGCTCTTTGAAATCCTGAATGGTCATTGATCAGAATTCTTAATGCTTATAAGTAGTTTATTTTTATAGTGTTATTATACAAATTTTTCTTCTGGTTCTGCTCATTTCAGTTTATAAAAGTCCTCAAAATTGTTCATTTTTTATAATATTGATGTTATGATATAAATCATTCTTATGGTTCTGTTCACTTGCATCCAATCATATAAGACTTTTCATGTCTTTGAAATAATTTATTTCCTTATTTCACATTCATATACTACAACTTATTTAGCTATTTCTGCATTGATGAACCCCTTGGTTTTCAGTTTTTTTGCTATAAAGAGCTGCTATATGCTCTTTTATATATATAGGCCTTGGAAGTGGTATGGTTGGGTCAAAGGACACATAGTTTGGTAACCTCTTGCTTACATTTCAAATTGCTTTCCAGAATGATTATACCCATTTTCAGCTCTACCATTGATGTATCAGTGTATCTGTTTTCCCACAGCTCCTCCAATATTTATCATTTTCCTTTTTTGTCATCTTTGTTGCTTTGACAGGTATAAGATGAAATCTCAGAGTTGTTTTAATTTGTGGTTTTTCTAATTAGTAGTGTTTGCAGCATTTTTCATGTGGCTAAATCTACCCTGGGTTTCTTCCCCTGAGAATTGTTTGCTCATATCATTAGACTATTTATCATTTGGGGAATGGCTCTTTTTCTTATAAGTTTGAATCAACTCCATATATATTTTGGAAATGAGAACGTTATCAGAAAAACTTGGTGCAAAGATTCTTTTTCTTTTAGTCAAAAATTGCTGGGAAACTTGGATAGCAGTATGGAAGAAATTACATTTGAACTACCATCTCATACCTTATATCTTGATAAACTCCACATTGGTATGTTCTCTAGGTATAAAAGATCCCATCATAAACAAATTAGAAAAGCACAGGAAAACATCCCCATCAGATTTATGGATAGGAGAACAGTTCATGGCCAGATAAGAAATAGAGAGGATCCCAGGATATAAACGGATTATTTTGATTATATAAAATTAAAAAGCTTTTGCACAAATAAATCAAATAATGCTAAAATTAAAAGGGAAACAATTAGATGGGATCATAGGGTTGAGAGTTAAGTGAAAACTTAGCTAAGTCTAGAGGAGCTAAATAAATGTTAATTGATCTTAAAGCTCTCAAAAGTGTGTCTGAAGAGACCATTCTCTTTAGAGCATAAAGCAAGTATTCATATACTAGATCTTTCCAATATGAAAGATAAAGGAATAATGAAATAAGAGTTTATAGTTGAAAGCATAAACAGACTTGGGGTGGGGGAATCTGAGACCTTGAAACACACATGATCCAGGAGTTGTTATGTGACTAAATTTTAAACCTGCTGATGGATAGTGAAACCAAGCTGCTGATGGGAATGGCCCTGGGATAAGCAAGGAGCTGTTGTTTCTAAGAGTACCTGAAAATTCTGACTTCATAATTCTAGGACCAAAAGATCTAGAAATCTTTCCTATGGAGAAAATTGAAAGGTGAACCAACTGACAAGGGTCTTTCTGCCTCCAGATCTTTTTAAACAATGGGACTGAACTTTTGACAGTTTTGGCTTGCCTAGAATAACCTGGCAATACGACACTTCATTTAAATAAATTTAAAATTTTATCTTATTTTAAAATTATGGAATAAAACCAGTATTTCCACAATATAACATAATAAAAAGATGATTGCCCATGAAACTGTAAATTTATTATGGACCACTTGCTCTTGCTTTCAGATAACATAAGAAAGTTATCATATAAATTTCCTTTTTTCCTTTTTTCCCCCTCTCCTCCCCTCTACCCTTGATATGCCTACCTTTAGACAAATCTATGTTGTATGTGTATATGTGTGTATATATAATGTTTATAAAAACATATATATGTATGTAAAGCCATTCTTTACATATTTCTTTTTATCATTTCTCTATCTTGATGCAGAGAGTGTCTTCCTTCCTAGTATCTTTGGAATTAATTTAAGTATTTATAATAGTCAAAATGACCTATTCACTTAAAGTTCGTTCGTTCTTTCTTTCTTTCTTTCTTTCTTTCTTTCTTTCTTTCTTAAAGATTTTTCAAGGCAATGGGGCTAAGTGGCTTGCCCAAGGCCACACAGCTAGGTAATTTTTAAGTGTCTGAGGTCGAATTTGAACCCAGGTACTCCTGACTCCAGGGCCAGTGCTCTATTCACTGTGTCACCTAGCTGCCCTCACTTAAAACAATATTGCTGTTATTATATACACTATTGTCTTTGTTGGGCTCATTTTGCTCTTCATTCAGTTGACTTTTTGATTCTAAACACTGCCAGTATTTTGAAATTTCTAACACCTAGAAAGAGGCCAGGGAGACAAGAATGGTGATACACTCTTCAAGTATTGGCAGGACCATCACATGGGAGAAAGGATTAGACTTGGCCTTAAAAAACTAGAAACAGCAGGTGAAGGCAGGGAGGAAGATCTAGCTAGGTGGACATCAGGAAAAACTCATTTCAAACCCAATCAGAGATGGAACAAGCTTCCTCTGGAGCAAAGGTCCAAAAATGGGAATCTATGAACTTTTTTTAAAAAGTATTTTGCTATCTCTTCAATATAATTGATTTCCTTTGTAATGCCTGTATTTTATTTTCTATATTTGAAAATATAAGTTGAAAGGGTCCATGGGGTTAACCCTGTCTATCCCAAAGTCAAGAACTCCTGCTTTAGAGGTAATGAGCATCCCATCATGAAAGTCTTCAGGCCAAGACTGGGTGATTGATCATTTTTCAGGGATATGTGGAAAGGAGGTTTTAATTCAAATCAAATTCCACCACTTTTGAGGCCCTTCCACTTTGTAAGATTCGATGACTGCAGAGCCCTGATCTAGAAGCTGTCCTTGTAGGAGAGCTTTGGTGTTTGTGTTTGACCTTGGAGGTCACTTTCATGATCAAGGGAAACTTTTGAAAAAACTTGTAGAGAAAAAGGTGTTTATTGTCTTCAGGAACGAGATCCTGCAGTTTGGAGAATGTGAAAATGGACAAATGTCAAGTTCTTAGAACTGGTAAATTTCCTGGGCTTTATAGATTTCAGTATTTTGTTGGCAGTTTTACTTTCAAGATTTTTGTTTGCTCAAGCATTAAGAAGTCCCTGTGGATTCTGGTTGAACAGAAAACTTGGGGGCTGTAGGGTCCAGATTCAAATCCTAGCTCTGCTTGTGGAACAGATGGACAGCCTGAGGCAAGTCTGGGCCTCAGTTTCTCCTCTGAAATGAAGGGGTTGGGCTTAGTAATCTCTGATTATTAGGACTAGGACTTTTCTGTGTAGGTGAAAGAATGCAAACTCTCCCAGACACTGTATGATTCTCAATCACTTCAGTTTCCTCATTTGGAAAGTGAGGGATTGAAGAACCAGGAATATGTTCCCCTCCCCCCACTCTCAGCCTTGGTCCTCTGACCTTCTCAGCCCCTTTACACTGGACACTCCCTTGTTCATGACAGTGCCCCTTGCCTCTTCCTCACCTGACCTGCTACCCAGGGTGCCCTGCTTCCCTCCTCCCTTTGGCCTCCTGCTGGCCTGAAGTCTCTTCAAGAGATCCAGATTTCAGACTCCCCACTTGAGGCAGATGACTTTCTGTTTGCACTGCTCATTTCTCTTGTCTGTGATTATCTGCATGACCTCTTCCCTATTAGATCAGGGGGTCCTTGAGAGCGAGGACTCTGATTTTTGTGTCTCTTGGGATTTGCACAATTCCTGAATGACTTTGCAAAGGTGTAGATTATTTGTGTGGAGTATTGTAGAAGTGTGTGTTAGTTTGACTGAAACCCTTTTCTCTTTTAAAAATTGTTTAGTTGCAATAGATAGTTTGCTGGGCCAGAGAAGGGAAAAGAAGGCAAAGTAAAAATGAATGATAGCATTAACAATGCTTTTAAAAAAGAAAGTGAGAAGTTTAGCTAATCTCCATGATCTAGGTCTGATGTTCTTTTTTTTTTTTTTAAAGGTTTTTGCAAGGCAAATGGGGTTAAGTGGTTTGCCTAAGGCCACACAGCTAGGTAATTATTAAGTGTCTGAGATCGGATTTGAACTCAGGTACCTCCTGACTCCGGGGCTGGTGTTCTATCCACTGTGCCACCTAGCCACCCCTAGGTCTTATATTCTTGAATCTTTCAGTCTTTGATTCATCGATTGAGAATTATAAAGGACCCTTGAGTTCATCCCAGTCAGTGACCCTTAATTTGTAGATGAAGAAATGATGCAACTCTCCTCTCCACAAATAGCTAACTATTCCGAAAAGTTCAGTCTTATGTTTCTGCTTTGAAGTGCAGAAAGCTTTAATAACTTAGTTGAATTTCAGAAGGAAGTTTGTAGGAGTTGTATTTCAAGGAGTAGCTAAAACCCAGAAGAAATGGGAGTGTATTTAGGTTAGGTTTGTTGCTGGGCCTCCGTTGGCACCATCTCTGATAGTGGCCTTGTTCCTGTCAAAAGAATGGGTTCTTATTACCAGCTAGGTTCTCCAGAGTTTCACTTAGAATATCTCATTGTGTTCTAAAGGAACTGTAAACTAAATGAAGGCACTTATTTGAGTGTGCTCTTTATTTTCTTCCCTCCAGTTGAAACTCTTGAAACTGCATACAGAATTTAATTTATCACTTCTTATGTAATGTGCTAGAGAGAGCCTTGTCCTGTTTTAATGGAGATGGCATTCAGAATTTCTTGCCGCCTTTAGGGGATTTGTACACCCGAGTTTAGAATTCTAAAAATTCTTTCTGAAAAATGAATGACCAGTTGGCTCTTTAAAGCTAATTGGTGAGTGGTAGAGTGGAAAGGGAATGGGATTTGGGTTTGAGGCCTAGCTCTTATACTCACTGACCCTGGCAAGTCACTTAACCTCTCTGGTTCTCATTGTCTTTATCTGTAAAAAATGACCTCTGTAGTCATCTCTCAATGAAGTTTGCTTAAGGAATCCAAAAGGTTCACTTGTTTCTTCTTAAACAGTATCAGATGTCTGTTGGATGTAATATAAATTGTATTAGGGCATGAGATGGAATCTGGAAGGGGGCAGCATCACACAGATTGGCCTGAAGGAAGAGGCCTCTCCTAGCCAATCTGCTTGGATTGACTCTTCTTTCCTCCAGTCCTGTCTCTTACAGAGGAGAAGGCTGAATGGTCTTTCCAAGATGATGCATCTTGTGAATGGTAGTGTTCTAGCAAATGATCTGATTGAAATTAAGTGTTAAAGAAATGTCAGTTATTCTGTATTATTAGTTGCAGAATGAGGATAAACATCAAAGGCTCCTCTTTGGGATTTCTCCAGAGTCCTGATGGATGTGCTGTCTTTGGAGAACTTCCTGGCCTTTCTCTTTCATTTCTGACTACCTAGACCCCAGATTGGCTACAAACACCTGGAGGGTATTTTACAGATGGGAAGGCACCAAGAAAGGGTGACTTGCCTTCACATTCTAACTTGGTTACTTTACAGGTCTCGTGTGACCTTGGACAAATCACATTACTCTCTTCCCCTTCTCTTCATCTGTAAAGTGAGGAAACTGGACTGGATTATCTTTGAGGCCCCAACCAGCTCTGCATAGTCAGGTAATCAGTGGAATAGGCAGGGAGCAGGTGGAGCAGTGAAAAGTGCTCCAAGTTTAGTTGTATAACCCTGTGTCACCTTTGTCTCCCTCATTTTCTTCATCTGTAAAATAATCCTACCACCTACATCCCAGAAGATTAAATGAGATCTTATTTGTAAAGTTCTAACACAGGCTGAGGTTCTTGGACTCCCATAAACCTGCCCCCCTAGTCTTTTGCCTTCTATTGCCCCGGGAAGTTCAGGTCAGCCTTCAGCCTCCTCACTAGAGCCTTCTAGGGTTCTCTCCCTCTCCCTTTTCCAGTAGCTTTTTATGTCATTTCCCTCCTCCTCCTGTCTTCCTTGCTTATATCTGTGTCATCAGTGGTGACCACAAGTGATTTGTTATTATTATTTTTTTTTAGTTTTTTGCAAGGCAATGGGGTTAAGTGGCTTGCCCAAGACCACACAGCTAGGTCATTATTGAGTGTCTGAGGCTGAATTTGAACTCAGGTCCTCCTGACTGCAGGGCTGGTGCTCTATTCACTATCTCTTTTGGAGCATTTATGTTTATCCCCTTTTTGACCTGCTCTACCCCACCCTGATTGACAGGTTTTAAATGGCAGGTACTTGGATTCTGAACCTTGTCTATAAAGTCTTCTGAGAAATCAAAGCAGAGTGTCTATAAGCCTGGCTATCTTTTGCAAGTTAGATCTGGGATAGAAGACTCCAGCTATTGGATCCTTTAGTGAAGGATCAGTGCTGCTTCTGCAGCTAAGGAATCTTTGGGGAGACTGGCAAAGATGGTAGAGTAGGGAGGTCTCCTGCAGCTGGGCCTGCAGCTTTGTCATTTTGACCCCAGAGTAGGATTAAAGATTTAATCCAGGGGAAGGCTCTCCAGATCAATCCACTGGCACAGGCCAGCTCTGATGTTTTGGTCTTGGAATTGGATCTCTGATTCAGCCCAAGGGTACAGAATTGAGATGGGCTAGGCCACAAATGAGTAACCAGTACAGGGATTGGAAAAGGGAGAACTTTTATTGAGATGAATGTGAGATAAGTGATTGAAATTGTTTTTTTTAATTGATATTTTATTTTTCCAGTTACATATTATGAAAAATTTTCAACATTCATCCACATGCATATGTATGTTTCTAGGTTATACAATTTCTTTCCATCTTCCCTTTCTACCCCCCCTCCCCTCAGCACCGAACAGCCAGGTGAATATGATACATACACATTTGTGTTTAACATGTTTACAGATCAGTATGAGAAATTAGGATTAAGGGAAAAGAAAGAAAACTATGATATGGGAAAGAAATACAGAAGAGAGATTTTTAAAAGGTGAGTGTAGTGTTTATTCAGATTCTGTAGGGTTTTGTTTTGTTTTGTTTTGCTTCATCTGGATGGGGATAACATTGTCCATAGCCAGGGTTGTCCTAGCTCTCCAAACTGCTGAGAGGAACTGCATCCAGATGATTGAAATTTTTAAGTGGGAAAAAAAAAGAGTATCTCCAAATCATTGCTATAAACTGAGTGCATAGAAAGTTTAGAAAGGGACACAGACATGTGGGGCAGTGTTGGAACTGCCTTGTTAAATTGGAAATATTTTTTTAAAAACAATATAGAGTGGAGATTTATGGTTTCACATGCAATTCTTTAAGTTGGTTTTCTGTTCCTTGTCTGGGAAAAGATTTATATTTGTTGATGCTTGTCAATTTCATAATGGTAAAAAAGAGTTTGGAAAAACGAAAGACTTCAGAACTCCGTTGTGAGCAATGAGCCTCTCAGAAAACTTCCAGTGAAGCTTACCTCTTGCTTCTCAGCAAATAAGGTGATGGGTTTGAGATGCCAATCGAAACCTATTTTCAGTCATGGCCAATGTGTGGGTATTTTTGCTTGACTATACTCCCTGAAGTAAAACATCCATTCCTTTCCTTCCAACTTGATTCACCATCTCTCTTTCCCCACCCTCCACTCTGCTGACATCTCCTCATCCCTCACTGAAACAATGGAATCTCTCTACAGAGTCCCATCTTTCCACTTCTTCCTTATCTCATTTTACTCATCATCTTCCACTGCTCTTCTGTCTCTTATAAAGAGGGGACCCTTCTTTCCACGATAAACCCATTTGTCCCCATCTTTGATCCCATTCATAACTTTCTTCTCTAAACCCTTCCTATTTTCTGTCTATTAGGCAGAGAGATAGCACAGTGGCTAGAGTGCTGGACCTGGAGTCAGGAAGACTCTTCTACTTAAGTTCAAATCTGGCCTCAGGCCAGATTTACCAGCTGTGTGACCCTGGGCAAGTCACTTCACCTTATTTGCCTCAGTTTCCTCATCTGTAAAATGAATTGGAGCAGGAAATGGCAAAACCCCAATATCTCTGCCAAGCAAACCCCAAATGGTGTCACAAAAAGTCGGATACGACTGAAAAGAACAACAGAAGAGGAAGTTCACAGTTTCATCTACAGTCCTCTTCTGTTCTTTGTGCTCTGTTAAGTTCCTAATAAAACACTCCATAAATGAGGACTTTGCCAATGGGGTGGGTCATAGAGGCTATGATACCATGTGCTTTCCTTTTTGAGGTCCTAGAATGACTCCTCTTCCTCTAGCCCCTGACTCAATATCTAGTGAATGTAAGGAAAAAGTAGATATTGGCAAATGAACCAGCCTAACCAGATTGTTAGAATCTGTCGTCACACAAAAGTTGGATTACAGAAAGCTGGACTGATTGTTGGCATTCTAGGCCCCTACGTCATCACCCTCTGCAAGAATCAACTTTTCCAAATTAGATTCTTTCTCCTTAGTACCTAAAAAAGGAAAAAAGAATATGCTGATAGACTTCCCTACTTTTGCAATCCTCCGAGATCTATCTTTCAGTGGTTTCCTTCTCCTGGGTCACCCAGCTGACAGACGTTGTTTCTTGAGTGAACGTGCAGGAAGTGTCACATCAAATCTCAAAGAGAAACTCCTCCATTGACTAATGGAGGCGTGGTTGTTGGGAACAAAACAGCCCTGTCACTTCCCAAAGTCACTGATGCCTTAACTACCCCCTCCTTCCTCTTAGGGTTAACATTGCTGTATAAAGGACGCATGTTATAAATATCTCTTCAGAGTCAGAACACCAGAGGAAATTCTGTAGTGTAAGAAAACACTGATGTATTGCTGAGTGGTGTTTTGGGGGTAAGAATTCTAGAGAGTCTGCTGGTATCTGAAAAGACTCCACTCTTCTCTTAAAGATGTCTCACGAACATAGGCTCTGACCTGCCAACTTTGCCATCTTTTCTTCCCTGCCTTTGGGATAGTTCCAGGCTATCTGTGAATTCCACTGGATTTTACTGTTCGTCCTTCCTTCCTGTACTATAGGACACCCAAGTTCTCAAAATTTCTTTCTAACTCCCTTCTTTCGTTCCTTGGTTAACAGAAGGAAAATGAGCCTTAAGTCTGAACGCAGAGGGATTCATGTGGACCAGTCGGAGCTCCTGTGCAAGAAAGGATGTGGTTATTATGGCAATTCAGCTTGGCAGGGCTTCTGCTCCAAGTGCTGGCGGGAAGAATATCACAAGGCCCGGCAGCGGCAGATTCAGGAGGACTGGGAGCTGGCTGAACGGTGAGGGCCTAGGAGTTGCTGAATGGGTTTCTTTTCTTGGGAATGGATCCATTTTTTCTCTCCTGTACATTGGACTGTGAAGGATGGCTTAACATCAGAGGAAGAGGACATTTCCTATCTCCCTTTTTGTTCCTTGTTAAGGCCAATGATGGCAGTAATTGATAACAATGGAGTGCTTGCTATATTCCAGAAATCAATTATTAAATGATTGATTGTTGTAAAGTATAGAATTCAGAAATAGTCTTTTTTCTAAAAATGATGTAGATACTCTAAGGTGATTTATGTTCCCCAGTATTGGGATTGTAATAAAATTTGAAAGATGGGAATAACTAGTAAACTGGGCAGATGCATAGATAGATAGATAGATAGATAGATAGATAGAGATATAGATAGAGCTTGTGTGACCAGCAGTCAGCTGAATGCTGGGAATGCATATAAAAACAAGTCAGTCAACACTTGCCTTCAAGGAACAAGGCCATCTCCACTTGTCCATATCTGGCCACTGGACCCAGATGGCTCTGGAGGAGAAGGTGAGGTTGTTGTCTTAGCACAACAGCCCCCTCACTCAAATCCAATTCATGGGTTTATCATGGCATCACCTCCCTGATGTCATGTTCTTCCTCAAGAATGAAGGACCAACATCATAAAGGAGCTGCTGCTATTCTCATAGGAGAATTGAAAAGAGTGCAGCGGTGGGGGGGGGGGGGATACTCAATGCTATGGCTAGAAATGACCAGGACATACCTTGGCATCCCAGACAGAGCTCAAGATGACTCAAGATGGCCAACAGAAGTTGGAGTAGTGGGGGGGGGTTGCTTCCAAGGACAGAGAGGAATTTTCTGATGGGGAGAAAGTGAAGGTAGTGCTGGAAATGACAGACTGGGAAACACAAGTGGTTTATAACCATAAATTCATGAAGAATGCTTTTATTTGGGACTAGCTCTTCCTTGAGACTGCCTCCTAAGTGTTTTGTGTCCATTGTCCCAGAAGACCAGATGACCCTTGAGACTATTTAGTGGCTTCTAGGAGTGAAGTACAGGGATTTACTACTTATTCTGTGATAGAGACCTAAACTGCAGTTCCTATCCTCAAATATTTTGTATTCTAATTAAAGAAACAAGACAAATTTAATTTCCCAAATGGTTCCCAAGCCTCTGCTACCTGAAATCCCCTCACTAGATGTTGGAGGTGCAAAGGTACCTACCATTCACTTTTTCTAGCTTCCTCTTGAGTAGGGAACCATCATATTACTAGGGGAAATGTTACTGAAGTAGAAAAACTGCTTTTTCCAGACCTTTTGGGTAGAGTTAGCATCTGTTCTAAAACTCTGGCTCCTCCCCAGATCATGGAGTCCAGAGGAAATCCTCTTAAACACAAGGGAAACCCCTTTCCTTAAAACATTTTAGTAAACATCAAGACTTATCCATGTCTCTCGTGTTGCAGGCTCCAGAGGGAGGAAGAAGAAGCCTTTGCTAGTAGTCAGAGCAGCCAAGGGGCCCAGTCCCTCACCTTTTCCAAATTTGAGGGAAAGAAGACCAATGAGAAGAGTCGCAAGGTGACAACAGTGAAGAAATTCTTCAGCGCCTCCTCCCGAGGTGGCCCCAAGAAGGGTAATTGTCCCCTCCTCATGGCTGGAGGGCTGGGTACAGGAGTCAGAGTCAGGAAGCCTTGGGGGAGAGCCTTGACTCTAGGTGGGCCAGAGTATGATATGAGCCAGTCACCTCCTTCAGCTGCTTTATTTAGAAGTTGGTATCTTTTTTTTTTTTTTTTTTTTTTTTTTTTAGGTTTTTGCAAGGTAAATGAGGTTAAGTGGCTTGCCCAAGGCCACACAGCCAGGTCATTATTAAGTGTCTTAGACCAGATTTGAACTCAGGTACTCCTGACTCCAGGGCCGGTACTCTATCCACTGTAAAACATAACCTGTTTTAAAACCCATATTCTCTGTCCTCTGTATAATATGAATGCCTGTCCCTCTCTGGTTTCATGACTTTTAGTCAAAGTGGTATTTTGGGTGATTTATAGAAGGGGCGTTTGAATCTGGTGTGTGAGTGAAGAATGTCTTCAGAATGTGATTTGTAAAAGATTGCTTTTCTGGTAGACTGCATCACTGTGATGAGGACAGCTCCTGCAGCTCTGGTGAAAACTCAGTATATTATTATAGCAGAGGGACTCGAGCTCTGTTATTTGCTCATCCCTTTCTCAGGACTTTTTGTCTACTCTGGGTGAAAACCTATCAGTCTTGAGAATTGGCCACGTCGGGCTAAGTTGTGTAAGTCAGGTAAGGAGAGATGGCCACAGGGTTTGAGGAAGAAGGGATCTTGGACTTTCAGGGCCAGGGGAGCCTTTGGGACCCTCTGGGAAATTCCATTTCACAGAGCAGAAGGCAGAGCCTCTGAGAACTCAATGTACTGGTCATTAGGAGCAGGCCGGAGGCCCTCAGGCCCTTGCTAAACTGCCAGTGACATGTGTTTGATGTAGAAGTCACCAGGCATGGAGTCCAATTTTTTTGCCGATGTGTATAATGGCCATGTGTCCAGTGTCTCCTCTGGGATTTAAAAATATTACATGGTGAAGGATTATTAAGGAAGCATGTGCAACATATTACGTAAAGAGCATTTCTAATGCAACACAGAATTTTTTTTTCTAAATAAAACTCCTGGCTATTGATTTTGAAGCTTTTGCATGAAAATAAGTGTCTTTTTATTTCTAAAGGAAATTCTTTCTCCTTTCATAACTTTATAGAAAGCTGGAAGGAGTGAAGAGGTTTTAGAAATCACATTTTTAAAAACAGCTTTTGTGTGCAGTTCACCATCAAAAAAGGTCCCTTTGGCAGGTGCTAACTGGGATGCTCCCAGAGCACCACACATAGCATCCTGACCCTGTCTGACTGCCAGGATTGGACTCTTATGCAGCCATTAAGCCTGGCACAGCCCCCCGTACCTTGCTTCTCATGTCCTGCATTCCTCCTTTTCATTCCCCCATCACTTGCTTTTCTAGCTTTGGGTGTTTTTTTTGCTCCTGCATTTATTTCAGTGGCTCAAGAGAAAACTTTTAAGCAAGTACAGCTTGGGAGGGAGCGAAATGCTGATAACCTGCTCAGAGACTTGAAGGAGATTTTCACTCCTGCCTGGGAGCTGGCCTCCCCTTCCGAAGGTAACCTTGCACAAGACCTCCTGGCATTGCCCTCTTAGATGGAGTGAGCTCACTTAGTTGACTCTGCAGTCTGCAAACTGAGGTTGTGCCAGCTCCCATTTCTGCACGTGGGGGAGAAGGTGTCCCAAACCATGCCTGAATACATTTTTCGAGTGACCTCCAAATGTGCCTCTTAAAGCCAATCATTTAAGATCTCAAAGAGCTATCATTACAAAGAACTTTATTCAGGCCCAGTATCTTTGACAGTTTAATGAGCTCACTGGATGTGCAGAAACAGTATTCCCAAACCCCTTTCTTCAGGACTAAAGTCTTCCATTCTTCATTGTGTTTTTCTACACATGCACTTGTGCGTGTGGATGTACTTTAAAGAACTCTTCATGGCTTGAAGATATGCACGTGGGCTTTCCTTATCTGTGGCTACACTTCCCTGAAGTTTATGTGCATGAGAGCATCAATATTACATCTTAGAAATGATCAAAATATGCCTTTGGGCGTGGATTAACTGAAGAAAATCATAAGGGAAAAATGCCTGAATGTGAGTAAGATGGGAATCAAAAAGTCCTATTGAAAAGCCTGAAAGCTCTCTCTTTGCACCCTTGTTGGAGAGCTGGAGTGAGGAGCTGCACAAGTGGTTGGGTGCAAATACCTCCTTTGTATCAGGAGCATGGATATCATGCAGCTGTGACTGCTAAGGACTTCTGGAACCCCACTCCCTGCAGTGGCACAACCCTAGTTGCAAACTCAAAGGCTTTCTCTGGCATCCTCTTCTTGCATAGAGGGATCTAGCTGAGAATTGTGGGATAGCAATGGGTTAGCCCTGACCTGTCTTGTCCTCATCAATGGGGCCTTTCCTCCTGTCCTCAATTTGGTGGCTTCTTCCTTAGCCTTCCTCAGTCCTTGGGGGCGGGGAGATGGGGAGGGGGCAGAAATGAGCTTTGGGGGGAGAGGAGGGAGCAGCAGGCAGACTGCTTTCTCAGATTTGCTTTGCTTAAGGGACCAGCTTCCACGTATAACATCTCACTAAATTAACAACAGTAGCCCAGTCAATATTTGTGGATTGATTTTTGAATTTGAAAAGACTACAAGTTTTATCTATTAGATTTTCTAATAGTGAGAGTAGGATACTTAAAACTTCAGACTTGCTGCTGTAGTGCAGGCACTGCTCCCTACTAGGACCTACAACATTACTTTCAGTGGCCACCTGACAGACAGTCTCCACTAGTACCCTAGGCAAAACTGCAAAATGAGTGTTTCTGGGTTTTTTCTTTCCCATTTTCTTACTGCTTTGTTCTTCCTTTCCACTACAAGGCCATCACTGGGCCAGTCTCCTCCCAAGTTCCCTCTATTCCATAATTTTGCTCAATGTCTTCCCTTCTCTATCCTCCAATCAAAATTCTTATTCCTTTAGGGAAAGATGACTGGTTAAGTAGTTGGAAGAAATAAAATCAAGAATTTTAGAGTAATTCACATGAAGGTGTCAATGACAAAATATCTTCAAATTGGGGAATTATTTGGGGAGATGAATGTCCACTAGTCCTGTGGCTTGTACTTGGTGGGTAGCTTAATGAATGTTAATTGAATTTGAACATTTTTTGCCATCTGGAGCCTGCCACCCCCTTTTACAGTGATCAAGAAAAAAACAGCAGTTGGCAACATGGCATCTCACTTCTGAAAAGCTGCCTACTTGTTTTGTATAGCCATCTCATTTAAGCCTCTCAAGAGCCCTGTGAGCCAAGTTATTGAAGTTTTATTCTTGTCATTTTATAAAAGGACCTGAAAGGAAATGACTTGGCCGAGGTCACTTAGCTAGTCAGTGTCAGATTTGCATCTTCCTAAGCCCACATCTGGTCCTTTATCCACCAAGTGTCTTTTGCCTCGCTACCAGTTACTTACCAGCCTCAATTTTTTCATCTTTTAAATGTGAAAGCTAGATTTCATGATCTTTAAGATCTCTTCCTGCTATGAACTGATGATCCTCAGATTCCTTCTGTAATATTTTGCATTGAAAGGAAGCATAAATTCTTAATATTCATAAGATTTAGGGATGCTAGCTGGTGCAGTAGTTAGAGCACTCACCCTGAAGTCAGGAGAACCTGAGTTCAAATTCAACCTCAGACACTTAATACTTACTTAGCTATGTGACCTTGAGCAGGTCACTTAACTCCATTGCCTTTGCAAAAAGACAAAAGCAAAAAAATGAAGAAGATTCATAAGAGTTTCAAATTTTTCACGGAGGTCAGAAAAATCATTTTTCAAAAGAGAATGAACCATTTACCTTTCTGGCTTCAGACACTTGATACTTACTAACCATGTGACCTTGAGCAATCACCAAACCTCATTACCTTGCATAACCCTCCCCAATTTTTTTAAAATTACATGAAAACTTTGTTCTAAATCAAATAAAAAAATATCCATAAAAGTGCATTCTCTTTCCACTGTATTTTCTAATACTAAACTTGACCTTGTTGCCTTAACATGAGAAAGATTCAGGATGACATGAACTAATGCTGTATTACCTTAATTGTCAGTTAATAGTCTATCAAGGAAGAGAGATTTCTCAATTTGATGGCTTCAGTTATTAGAGTATATCATCCACCAATTGGCTGACACATGATTCCTTCATTGAATAAATCACTGTAATTGAGTTTTATTATCTTAAACCTTTATTGAAGTTTAAGAACAAGTTTCATGTATAACATCCAAAGATGAGCTAGTGGGGGAGTGGATTGATTTTGCTTCTTTGGGAAAACATTGCCTTCATGAGTTTATTCTTTTTCTTCCTGGATAAGAGGGACTTCTATACTTGTCGGATGGGTGTCCCTAGTTACCCAAAATAGTTCCTCTGCATTTGGAATGGGGTGGAAGTTGCAGAATTTTGTTGGGAAGATCCAGCAAGTTGAGATTTTGTTGAAGGATGTGCTTTTTCTCTGGAAAAACTGTGACTTTCTCTTTTCCCTAGAAAATCAATCCTTTCCCTACGTGTGGAAATAGGTTTGTTTTTGGGGTGGGGAAAGGAGGTGAGAAGGGGTTAAAGTTTGGTTGAATGTTTTTGCTCTCTCCCCAGCCCCTCTCAGTCTCTCTTTATTTTTCATTACCTTCATGTACATCAATCATTTGGGCTTATTCTTTCTTATTGAATGGGGCTGACTGGCAGTCTCTGAGAGGTGAATGAGCTCATTAGAAACCTCTCTGGTTTAAATCCAGTTTCTTCAGTCAAGTAAGGGGGTGGAGTGGATAGTAGATATTGAGAGAGGCCAGGATGGTCCAGTTATTTCTCAAACTGCCCACAATTCTCTCAAGTACTTCCCCACATCCGCCCACTGTCACTTTGCCCATTGACTGGTTGTGAAGAGTTATTTTTTTGAACAAAATTAGCTTTTCAGAATCTCAGCATTTCTGAGTGAGTGATTAAAGGCAGAGAGTCCCAGTGATCTCGGCAGCAGCAAGCCTCACCCATAGTGAGACTGGAGCCCAAATGCCCTGCAGCAGCCTGGCCTTGGGTCCATTGTGCATTCATTCAGGAGTTGTGGCCACTATTGTTTGGGGAAGTCCAGCTTGGTGTGGGCAATTTGTCTGATGCGTAGACATCCAAAAGTCTCAATTCCATTTTAACCTGGGTTATAAATAACATCATTAGCTTTAAGTTAAAGACTTTAAACAATGACTTGCATGAATCATTTCACTTGATGTGCTGATGATGTTTGCTCTTCCCAGCAGAGATCCAAGAGGCAAAGGCTGCCAGCCCTTCCATAAACCGGCAGACCAGCCTAGAGACTGACAGGGTGTCCAAGGAGTTCATAGAATTTCTCAAGACCTTCCACAAATTAGGCCAAGAAATCTATAAGCAGACCAAGATCTTTTTGGAAACCATGCATCACAAACGGGTAGGTGCTTGCCACTCACATTTGGGTAGGTCAGATGTTGGAATTGCAAGGTACCTTGGGTCAGATTATGATGCCCATGGCCACACAGCAAGCCTGTGGCAGAGTGAGAGCCAGAGCCCCAATATTCTTTCTCACACCCTCTGCTGCCTGCATCTGAAGTTCATTGGGGTTCCATGTTAGCAGTGAGGTCACTGGACTGAGGCATGTCTGCAGCAAGTTCCTAACAGATCTCTGTGACCTGCATTTCCTTGTCCCCTCCATTGACTTTCTCAGAACTGACCTTGGGTCCTCAGTGCCAGCAATGGTCCACTTTGGTGGTGGGCCAGAGGAAGACCCGGACTCTCTTTTTAGACTTCTTTCCATTGTACAGATTGGGAAATCTGCTAGAACAGACAGGTCACACTCACAGGTGTGTCCAGTTCATGGACTGCTGAGGGCCCATTCCTGAGACCTGCCTGCATGGATTTGTTTTGCACTCCTTGGCAATGTGGGTTGTATTGTAGTCATGAATGGGTATTGAAAACTCCATGCCATCCTCGAGGGGATTTTGTTGGGTGAATGTTGCCTAGAAGAGCTAAAATGCTGAACATCCCTAGATCTTGAAAGTGTTTAATAGCTCATTTGACCCAGAGCCTCGTTTTTTTAGAAGATACTGAGGCCCTGAGAAATGACTTGTGTCCAAGGTCACTCTGAAATCATTGCAGAACCAAACTGAGCTTCTAGGGATATCAGCTACCAGGACCAGGGATGGGCAAATAGAAGAACAAGGGAGAAGCCCATGTGATCCCTCTGATGTTTAGTCTAGTTTAGGAAGCCCAGGAAGTCTGGGGGAGCTTCTGCTAGGCCCTCGAGTCCTTCCTCAGAACTTTGCCCAGATTGCCCTCAAGTCTAGACTTCTGTATCCCTTGGGGTCTCTGGTGAAATCTTAGGCTAAACTCTAGGGCTGTCTCCCTGCCTCCCTTGCTCTGAAGGCTGTTTCAGTCTCTATTCCTGCTCCCATCCCCCATTTGTCTGTGTATTCAGTTTGCTTGGAGCCTATATTTATTTATTTATTTGTGAACAGGGTGTTTTGTTATCCTCTTCCTATTATGGCTGTCTCTCCAGCACCTGGCTGGTATCTAGTCCTCAGGAAATACTGAATAAATAACTCTTCACTTTTTCCATCTAGCCCTTGGCATCTCTCTCTGCCCAATGAATGGCAGCAGTCTGGCTGCCTGCTTTGTGTTTGATCAGAAGGTGCCACCTCAGTTTACCTCCCCGTGAACTGGTGTCTGACTCCACTACAGCTGACAGTTACTCCCTCTACCTTTGTAATTATTGAGTTTAGGGGAGGTACCTCTGAGTACCTCTGGGAGAGGGCTAGGGAAGAGGAGGGTCTGGGCTGTCATGCCAGCCTGGGATGAGTCATGAAGAATGCCTGTCATGGAGTCTTCCTGTCTTCACGTTGAAGTCTCTCATTTCCCTCAGCATTGAGGAGGCCATGAGGCCGGGCCTTTGTTTACACTCACACACTGCCTGCTCCACAAGCTCTGCTCCTCACTCAGCCAAGTGACACAACACAGAGAAAACAACTTGGGTCCTTGTTGGCAGTGCTGGTGCCAGTGTCCTGGAGCTGTGCAGCCAGCCTTGTCTGATTGTGTCTCATCTGAACTCTCTTGTAGGAGCTGAGTATCGAGGAGCAGTCAGAATGTGCCCAGGATTTTTACCAGAATGTGGCTGAGAGGTTGCAGACTCGGGGGAAAGGTAACAGCCTGGCTTCTGTCTCTATTCTCCCCCCATTAGCTCATTCCAGAATGTTCGTTGGGTGACTGCTGAGCACTGTGGGGGAAGCCACAGGGTCTTCTTCCTAGTCTTTTAGAAGCCACTAATGTTTTCTGGGGTCAGCATCAGACCCTTTGTCTTAAAGTGTAACCGGATGAACTGACCAGGACAGCCGCATTTATCACTTGATCACAGTAAATCGGTGGAAGAGGAAGGAATTGATCTCAAAGCATTTGAGAGTTGTTGAGCTAGGGTATACATGTGTTGGTCTTTCAAGCAGATGCACACATTCAGGCAGACATGAGAGGAAGACCCAGACTCAGGCCAGTCTCCTCTGCCAACTGTAATGTTTCTCTTAAGTGGGAGGGTAGCTCCCCACAAGCCCACCACGTTCATCTGTTCCTAATCCCACAAATCAAAGCAGGTTAAACTAGGAGGAAAAATCCTTTAAAGCTCAGTCTGAAGAGCTCAGGTCATGTAAAGAAGGAGAGCACATATGTGTGTAGGATTGTGTATGTGTGGAGGGGGTGTCTATATGTTACTCATGTTCACCTGGGCAGGTTTAATCCCAGACTATGTCACCGCCAAACCTCTCCTTCATCTTTAACAGTACTCTTTGGTTACACCAGGTTGGGGATATCATGGCACTTTTAGCTCCTGAGGGAATACTAACAAAAAGGCCTCTGCTTGCCCTGGGATTTCTAATAGATGTGAACATGTACATTCCCCAGTGCCCCCAGAGAAAATGGAGAAGACAATGGATCAGATTGAGAAGTATGTCATGACGCGCCTGTACAAATGTGTTTTTTGTCCGGAAACGACTGATGATGAGAAGAAGGACCTGGCTGTTCAGAAGCGGATCAGGTGGGTGTCTTCTTAGTCTGAGGAGCTGGAGGGAACCGAGGCTCTTAGAATGAACATGGACCAGGTGGGAAAGTGCTAAGCAGCAGCTGAGGCTACGCTTCCCCTGCCCTGGGGAAACACTGAAGGACTTCTGAAGTCCAATCCCAGGAGTGATGGACATCTAAAGGGAGGGGTCAGGGTTCCCTGCTCATCCACCTGATCCTGGGGCTCACCTACGGCATGCAGAGTGTGACCTGTGCGCAACACTCTCCTGGGTCTCCCATTCCAATATCTTACCCCCGAACTTCCAGAAGTCTCCCTCCTAACAGCAGGCCCCAAGGTCAGTCCTGACAGCTTAGAATGGAACTTAGGAACTTGTTAGTGATCACATCTCAACCTAGCTCGTGTCCTCAGCAAGCATATGTCTTTTATTTTACCCATTGAAAGCCTGGGGTTCACAGGCTTCACCAGACTGACAGCTGTCAGGGGCTCCATGGCTTGGAGCACAAGAAGAACCTTCAATTTAGTCTGACCTCTTTCTTTAGAGGAGGAATCAAGGAATCAATTTTTGAATTTAGGGAAGGTACCTCTGGGAGAGGGCTAGGGAAGAGGAGGGTCTGGACTGTCATGCCAGCCTGGAATGAGTCACAAAGAATGCCTGTCATGGAGTCTTCCTGTCTTCACGCTGAAGTCTCTCATTTCCCTCAGCATCGAGGAGGCCATGAGGCTGGGGCTTTGTTTACACACACACTGCCTGCTCCACAAGCTCTGCTCCTCACTCAGCCAAGTCACTTAGTGACACAGCACAGAGAAAACAACTTGGGTCCTCGTCAGCAGTGACTTGCTGTGGGGAGGCAGAACTGGCATTAGAACCCAAGTTTTCTGCATGCTGGGCCTGTCTTTTAGTTAACTGTGAGAAGCCCAGTGTTATTACTTCTGTCATCATTGGCAGCCTTTGTCAAAACCTTCACAAATAATTCTCAGCCTACTCTGGGATAATGTCATTTTGCCTAGTAAATGTTCACATTTGTTATTGGCAAGCTTTTGGTATTTTAAGTACTCTGATCAGAATATGGGTTGGTCAGACAACAAATAATTTTAGAGCATTGACACTGGCCAAGACTCTGGCTTGACTCCTGGATTGCCCAATTAGATGGCATAACCTCTTACTTTTCCTTAACTGAAGAAACCAGAACGCTTATTTGCCCACCTAGACACTAAAGAAACTTCCAAGGCGTGGCACATTTCCGTTAATTTCTTTCTCTTTCTAGAGCCTTGCACTGGGTTACTCCACAGATGCTTTGTGTCCCTGTTAATGAAGAGATACCAGAAGTCTCCGACATGGTAGTAAAAGCCATCACAGGTCAGTGAAGGAGACACAAGGTTTGCCTTGCCAGAGAGGGTGGGCTGAAGTGACTCACAGTCTTCCTACTGGGGAGTGAGACTACCCCATTGGAGGGCTCCCCAACCCTTGGAAGGCACATCCTCACATCCAATCTTTGTTGCCGCAGCTGCTCGTTTCTTTCTCATCCATTGAACTGAGCAGCTGGTAAATAAATGCAAGTTCTCCAGACATGGTGCAGGGACCAGGGTGCTCTGGCTGCTCAGCTGCCCTGCCTAATGGGGGCTAACATTCCCAGGAAAAGTGCCTGATGCAGCAGGGGCATCTGCATGAGTGCAGGTGATGATGAACTCATGGCATCCTTTTTCTGGCAGCAGTTAGGAGTTATGATAAACCATCCCCAGTCATCCTCAGTCCTTTTGCTGGTGCCATTTGTGGCAGCAAAGCAAAAATTGCCTCCTAAGTGCAGCCAACAAGTCCATGATCCTGGCTTCCTTGATGGCTCTTTGCTGCACCACTGGGTTCACCAGTCTTCCAAAAGTCATCAAGGCAGCTTCTTTTTCTGTTGTTTGTCATATATGGAAATATTTGTGTAGGTTGAATTTATGTCCATAAGGGGCGGCTAGGTGACACAGTGGATAGAGCACCAACCCTGGAGTCAGGAGTACCTGAGTTCAAATCTGGCCTCAGATACTTAATAATTACCTAGCTGTGTGGCCTTGGGCAAGCCACTTAATCCCACTGCCTTGCAAAAAAAAAAAAAGAATTTAAGTGCATAGTGAAAAAAAAAGAAAAACCATTTTAAATCATATTTTACATGTTTAGAGACAGCATGGTGACAAACCTACTCCTTTAGGCTCTTCACCAGTTTAGATCTGAATGGACTGATTACTGAAAAAGGATTTTTATTTTGTGGTTATGTTATTAAAGGCAAACCACTTTGTTTTATGTAGTAGCTATATGTAAGGTATGTATATACACAATGAAGAGCTGTCCAATCTAATATGGCCTGGCACGGCTGGGGAAAGTGTAGATATGTGTGTTGGATTCTAAGCATCAGATGCATCAGAACTCTTTGATGAAAGGAATCCCCTTAACAACAATGAGCTTTAACCAATGATTAATTCTTTTAGAGCAAATGATTATCTACTAACTTGTCTAGGGTTTGGTTTAAAGTGGGGTGAGCTTGAGACAAGATGCAACTCATACAGGAATCTCTTAATTGGAGGCAACATCTTTTCTGCTCTGTAGACATCATTGAGATGGATTCCAAGCGTGTCCCCCGAGACAAACTGGCCTGTATTACCCGATGCAGCAAACATATCTTCAATGCTATCAAGATCACCAAGAATGAGCCAGCGTCTGCTGACGACTTCTTACCCACCCTCATCTACATCGTTCTAAAGGGCAACCCTCCACGCCTTCAGTCCAACATCCAGTATATCACCCGTTTCTGTAATCCAAGTCGACTAATGACTGGAGAGGATGGCTACTATTTTACCAATTTGGTAGGTGTTTGGGTGGGCACAGGCCTGGTAAGAGATCCACCAAAGGAACCCTGTGAACAGGGAGTAAACCGTCAACACTTTTCATGGGGAGGTGATAACCCAGCTCTCTCTTGATCAGTGTTTTGTCACTCACTTGGTAATAGAGATTTTCCCCTTCACCATCTATACTTCCTCATCCACTATTTAGCCAGAGCTCATGTGGTTATTGAAGCCTAATCCCCATGGGCTGGGGAAGGTTGCAGAATACATCCAGCCTCTCATCTGTTGCTACTGCATTTAAGCCATTTCATAGTTCTTCAGTGGAGGAGACCATGTTCCAGCAACAGGTAGGGCAAATCTTGGACATCTGCCCTCAGGGTGTGGTACCAAAATGCCAGTCTTGGCAGAATCATGGACTAAGCTGACCTTGGCAAAGTTGGTTCTCTTTCCTTCTCAGCACTTAGGTCTTGGGACTTGAGTTCTCAAAAGGAAGTTTGGCCTGGAATGGAATCAGATCTTTCCTCATCTTCTTTTTCACATATGGGAATAAAAATGTATACTTCATTTCACTATCAGTAGGCAAATGGCATGTCTGCATGGGACAATGGTCCTTGTTCCACAGGGTTTAATTTTGGAGGGAGAGGAGGAAGGGAAAAAAACCCAGGGAATTATGCAGGGCTTTGGAGATTATTAAGAAGTTAAGGATGGGGCCAGGAGCCTACTGGGATCAGAGGACTGAGATTCTTGAGGGAAGGCAGAGCTCAGTAGGACTTTTTAGACTCCACCAGTGATTATTGAACATTGACCCCTGTAAAGGGGTCTGTACCAAGCTGTGGGGGTACAATGACTACTTTTATATTAAGAGCCTTTTTCTGACTTTGAAGAGCTTGTACATTTTAGATGCAGAGAGCTATGGCCATTCACTGAGTAACTATGCAAAGCAATCAGTATTTGATGGGTAGAAGAGGAAACTTCTGAAGGGACTAGGAGGTTGGGGAGTGGAGACACATTGAAAGAAAGACAACTCTGTGGGCATGAATGGGAATGGGGAATTGTGAACCCCAGTTGGGAAGGAGGGCAGGGGATTTCTGGATAGATGCCCTCCCTGGTCTGGGTGCATCTAGCTCATTACATGACTGACCAGTGGAAAGCATTGCCACCTGTGCAATCTACAGTTAAGGAGCTAGCTGTGGGTTTTCAGAGAAGAAAAACCCTTCGGTCTCCCAGCATCATGGAGCCCCCTCCCTCCCTCGGGTCAAAGAGAAGCCTTCTTGTCAGACTGGGGTTCTGCCTTGCTGCTTGGGCTCACAGTCACCACCCCCCCTCTCTCTCCTTTTGCAGTGCTGTGCAGTGGCTTTCATTGAGAAACTGGATGCTCAGTCTTTGAATTTAAGTCAGGAGGACTTTGATCGCTACATGTCTGGCCAGACTTCTCCCAAGAAGCAAGAGTCTGAGCACTGGCCTCCTGATGCATGCCTAGGAGTGAAACAGATGTATAAGAACTTGGATCTTCTCTCTCAGCTGAATGAGAGACAAGAAAAGCTCATGAGTCAGGCCAAGAAGCTTGAAAAAGACCTCATTGACTGGACTGATGGAATTGCAAAGGAGGTTCAGGATATTGTGGAGAAATATCCCCTGGAAATCAAGCCCCCAAGCCAACCCTTAGCAGCCATTGACTCTGAAAATGTTGAAAATGACAAACTCCCCCCACCCCTGCAGCCGCAGGTCTATGCAGGATGATGCCCATTTACCTGGGAAGTGTTGGCTGGGAACTAGACCCCATTTAGGCTGTATTACTTCCTGCTGATTGGAAGCCAGCCTAGAAGGAAGGACAAACTTAGGAAGGTTAAAGAAGTACATTTTTCAAGGTACAGTTGGGGGGGCTGGGTAAATGTGTAATAAATACTATTTATTTTAGTTATTAAAATAGGTTCTTATGAGGCTTTTGTGTATTTTTTTAATGAAACCTGCCTTTTCTACACAAAGCCGTTGTCATTTTTAAGAAACACTAGCATCATTAACAGATTTTTTTCCTCAATGCTTCCTCCCAAGCATGCACTATGATTTGTTTTTGGTTAAATCATTACTTTAAACATAAGAAGACAAGTGCAAGGTCATGTATGTTTGAGAGCGAACTCAATGGTACTACTGTCCCACGTTTGAGGTTATTTTGTAATTATAAAGATGGAAAATATATTGATAAGTAAATGTGTAGAGTTGTAAATATGTAAAGGAAGTTGGTCCTTCTGTTGTGCATGGCAGTGTGTAAGTTTATGTTCTTAGTGTAAAATGATATGTGACTGTCTGCCTTCTTAAAAGCCCCCATTCATTTTTTGTTTAACCCTTTTAAATGAATCTGATGAATTTAGATATTCAGGTGTCCAAGACTAGTCCATTTTGTAGCACAGTTGCCATTCTGACTTTGTAATTCTGTCAGCCGAGAGGTCCAAATTCCAACTAGGACCTTATCAAAGTATTGATTATCTTCACCTCATGTCATATCACTGTTTATTATGTAGCCCATCAAAAACTTTGACTCACGGTGTTGCTCGAACCATTTACATGAGCCCATCTTTGTGTGAGTGTCCTTTTTTCAGGGCAGAAGATAAATGGAGGCAGCCGGCCCAGGGCTTGGGTTGTGGTGATTTAAGGGCAGTGGTGAATGATGTTGGGATAGGCATGACAGGAAGGGACAATAATGCCTCTGGCCCTGGGCTAAAGTGCTCATGATCTTGGCCTGCAGAGAACTCTTCCATTGTCACAATTACTTAGCCATGCTTGTCATTTGGGCCTGGACATTGTTTTTATCGACTGACCAAGACAGCCATCCTGCACCCCCTGCTCTATGAATAAGAAATCAGACCTCATCCTTTGTGTCATCAGCTAGCATTGACCACCAAATGGTACATTCCGGGCACTGTGTGTCTTAACCTGACAATTTGCTGTTTTGTGAAACTGTGAGGCCTCCACAGGATGGAAGCCTTTGTTTCAGTGGTGTATTTTCTGACTTCTTTTTGGGTCTTCTCAGCAGGACTTCTCTGTGTATCTGTAACATCCACCATGAGTGTTATGCCATCATTAAGAATGGCTCCCTCATTCCCCCAAGGCTTTTCTACTAGCACAGCTTCCAGGTTTGCCCCCCCCCCCCCCCCAGTGATTTCAGGCCCCGGGTGTGATGCATCTGTTTGCCCCCCTCACAACTTCATTCACTTGGTATAAGCTGTCACTGGCGCACAGCTTGTCTTCATGAGGACTGGTCCCCGTAAATGCTCCAATAGATGAAGCCATTAACTCAGTGACGTAGCAGCTGCTGCCACCGCTCTTAGATAATCTGTGACCCAGATGACTTTTTTGGAAGGAGGCTTCTTTTTCTTTGAGGGTTCATTTCCTCGATTTCTCTAGGTGCTAATTGAGGTACATGCACAGTCTCACTTTCCCACAAATGTACAAAACTTCTTATTGCTGTGCACTGCTTTTGTGGAATAAAAATATGAAGGCTGAATTCTTTCATTGTCTTGCCTGTCAATAAAGTGGGTTGTGCCACGGCCTCATTTCACACACACATCCTTGATCAGATATAGGAGCCCCAGCTCTCTGTTCAGGCCAACATTTTTGCTGACCTTACCCCTGTATTTAGATAATAACAGCATGCTACTGGGATTGCAGTGACTTCAGAATTGGATTCCTGGCTCCTAATTTCACCTCTTTCCAGTCCATCTTCCATAGCTCCAGCCTGACCACACCATTCCTCTGCTCGAGGATCCTCAATGGCTGCCTACTACTCCCAGTATAAAACAAATTCCTTCTGTTAGCCTTTAAAGCTCTGTGATCTGGCTCCAGGCTTACTTCTTAGCCTTACTTCATGTGAATCCCCTTCCCTCATTCCCCACACCAGGTTCACTGGGCTACTTGTTCTATTGAGCTCAGGTCTCTCTCTGGCCTTTGGCTAGGCCATCCTTTCTGATGGGGATGCTCTCTTTCCTTATCTTTGCCTCTTTGAATGAATCCTTTAAATCCATATCATGGGCCACCTCTAACAGGAAGGCCTTTTTAATCCCCAGAATTGGACTGGAGATAGCAGGAATATTTGCAGATTAGCACTTTGAATGAATTTCTGTTATTCAGTGATACTGTCCAGCCACTCAGTACAGTGACTGGCAAACAGTAGGTGCTTAATAAATGTTTATTGATTAATTATATAATCTATAACTAATACAAGTTCATTACCCATGTGACTCATTCCCTTTTCAAAATAGTCATTTTGGGACAAAAATTCAGCATGTAATAAGAGACACCCCCAAAGCAGCCACTCTGTATGGAGATTCACAAGAATTCCTTTAGTATAATTTTTGTAAAAGAAGAGTTTGTTTTTAAAAAAGAATACACTTGAGGTGGCTAGGTGGTACAGTGGATAAAGCACCAGCCCTGGAGTCAGGAGTACCTGGGTTCAAATCTGGCCTCAGACACTTAATAATTACCTAGCTATGTGGCCTTGGGCAAGCCACTTAACCCCATTGCCTTGCAAAAACTTTAAAAAAAAAAAAAAGAATATACTTGTGAAAGTGGTTGCCCAGTAATGCCAACAACATGAGCTGTTAAGTTAGAATCAACTCTCAAAAGAACTTTTTTTTTAATTCAAATTTTGTTTAATTTTTCCAATTACAGGCTATGGTACTTTTTCAACATTCATCCTTTTGCAAATTTTTGAGTTACACATTTTTCAACTACCCTCCCTTCCCTTTTCCCTTCCCATGGTGGCAAGCAGTTTTTTTTTAACATATTTACATATTAGTCATTTTATGTAAGAGGAATTACAAATAAGAGGAAAGAACTCATTTCTTAATCAAAGTCTTATGAAGTAAGAAGAAATCCATTTTCCTGTATTTGGAAGGCAGCCAGAAAATGGTAAGCATCTTTAGAAATAAATAAAGGGACCCAACCTTTAATTAGTATTTTAAAAATCCAAACCTACCCCTGTGATGGCACTGATTGGAACTATGAGGAGTGATATGTAGAAACTGGGTGTAGCCAACCATAAATTTAAGTTACTTAATCCTAACTGAGCTCTCAGGATAAGAAGGCAATCCTGTTATTCCTTCCTGATGGATTATTGCTCTCTCGCTAGAATTTCTTCCAGATCACTTTTTCTTTTGAAGCCTCTCATACCCACCCTCTGAATTAAGTCCTCATTTCAAACTTTGCTGAGAAAGTAGAGGGTATTCACTGTGGGTTCCTTCTTTTCCCCTTTTTCATACCTTAGAATCCCTTTACCTCAGCCTCCAACTTCTCCTTTACTCCATATTTTATGAAGTGACCTTCTCTTTGCCAGGATCTTCTACATGTACTCTTTGTCCCATCCCCTCTAATCTTTTCCAGCAAAATGCACCTCCCGCCCAGGAGTCTTCTCTGGTCTTCAATTTTTCCGTATTTACTGGGTCCTCTTCTTTTGCCTTCAAACATACCTAAGTCTCCCCCCATCTTGGAAAAACTCACTAGACTCTAAGATTCTTAATAGCTTACAGCTATTGGCCTATGGGTCTCCTCCCTTTCCTGGTCAAATTTGTAGAAAGAGCTGTCCCGAACCATTTTGCCTCTATTTCCTCATTCCTTATTTCCACATCTCTTTCCTTAATCCTTTGCAGTCTGTCTTCTGAATTCATCTTTCAAGTGGAAACTGCCCTGTCCACAATTACCAATGATTTCCTACTTGCCACAGCTGATGGCCTTTTTTCCCCCCAGTTTTCATTCATTTCTGCAGCATTTACTCTGCTTTCTTAGTTTTCATGGCACTTCCTTTAGTTCTCCTACAAGTCTCTCACCACTCTTCTTATTTGCTGGACCATCATGTTGTGTTAGACCCACCGATTATTAGTGCCCCTCAAGGCTCTGTTCTAGGCCCTCCTCTCTTTATCTTTCCTTTTTTTTTTTTGAAGGTAATGGGGATAAGTGGCTCGCCCAAGGCCACACAACTGGGTAATTATTAAGTGTCTGAGGCTGGATTTGAACTCACCTACTCCTGACTCCAGGGCTACTGCTCTATCCACTGTTCCACCTAGCCGCCCCTCAGGGCCTCCTCTCTATGTTCTTCTCATGGAGTAATCTCATCATTTCCCATGAATTAATTGTCATCTCTCCCCAGGTGACTTCTTGGGTCTATAGAGTCACCCTAACCTCTGTCTTGAACTCTAATCACACATTTCCAGCTACCTAATGGATGAGGAGCTCATAGGAATCTCAAAAGCAACACCTTCAAATCTGAATAGTCGTCTGTCCTCTACACTCATCCTTCTACCAGATTTCTCTATTTCTGTCAAGGGGACTGTTATTTCTCCAGCCATTCAGGTTCACATCATCATCATTCTCAACTCTTCACTCTCCTTTGCTCCCATGTATCTAATCAGTGACAAATTGTTGCACAATATTTCTCACATCTCTGCCCTTCTCTCCACTCACAACATCTCTTGTCTTAGTTCAGGCCTCATTGCCTTTCACCTGGGCTAATTCAGTAGCTTCTTAGGTGGTTTCCCTATTTCAAGTTTCAACCTCCTCTAATCCATCGGAGGACTGGAGATGCTCAAGTACAGATCTGATGCTGTCACCCCTTAAACTCAGTGACTCCCTATTGCCTTTGGAATCAAATAGAAATACTCTTGTTTTTTTAAAGCCTTTAACCTGGCCCAAATACATTTTCCCAACTTTTTTTTTTATCTATTACTCCTCTTCCTGCAGATAGGTGATCCAGTGGATAGAAAAACCCAACCCGGAATTAGGAAATCCTGCGTTCAAATCCTGCCTTAGACACTGGCTTTGTGACAATCGGGCACATCCTATCCTCTTTCTGGCCCAATTTCATCAACTGTAAAATGGGGACGATGATAATTGCACCTATTTCCCAGTGTTGGAGGGCCAAGCAAGATAATATTTGTCGAGTGCTTTGCACATGTCTGACCTATAGTAGGTGCTTAATAAATGCTTGTTATTTGATTCTTGTTTTGATTTCTGCAACTCACTGCAGTAAAAAAATGCTTTTAAAACAGTTTCTCCACCTGAGATAAGACCATTTATAAGGCATGATGGAATTAATAAAACCAGTCTCTAACTTAAGCTCAGTTGACCAAAAGGGTTGGACAGAGTGACTTCTAAAATTCCTTTCAAGTCTAGAATTCTAGAGCTGGGTGGGATATAGAGGGCTAGAAGACCATCTCTGGCCTCTGGAAGTTTATATACCAGTGAGAAAGGCAAATCATTCAAGAAATCCAAGCTTTCTTAAGTAAGAGATGTTCCGAGACAGAACTGGCTAATCACCAAATAAAAGGTTGACATGATACATACTGTGAGTTTGGGGAAGAGCTCAGACTGGACCCAAAATGAATGCCTGAGAAAGTGACCTGGGGGAGGCCAGATTTGAACTGAACCTTAAAGAGAGGTGGGATCTAGAAGGGGATAGGAGAACACTGCAGAAAGTTCTCCAATCACTGAATATGCAAATCCTCCACCTTTGAGGTCATCTAGTCCAATCCTCTCATTTACAGAGATCTTTGGTAGCTAGGCCAAGATTTGAACCTATGACTTCTGAAGCCAGTACTATATTCTTTTTTGTTGTACCTTAAAACACACCTTAGTTCTTAGTTATTGAAGTCATAAAATTAGGGTATTTTTGACCATGGCCTCTGAGTTCTCTGATTAACAGCCTGAGCTTCAGATTCAGGTCACAAGATCGTGACTATTCAGTGTCTGGGTCATCCATATGATCTGTTACATTTTTGTCCTGGGATAGTTATATCAGCTACTGATTTAATCATTATGTAAAATAATTTACTAAGCTTTCCCATTGGGGAAAAAAACCAACATATAATCTAAAAAATGGTTGTTTCCATTACAAAAATACTTTATTTTTGTGGCTACTTCCCCTGAGGTGCATTGCCTTGGGTTGGAGTATTAGAATAAAGTGACCACCAAAATAATCTGATTTTTTTTAAAAGTGTAGACGTTTTCCTGATGCCCCTTTAAATCTGAACTAGGCTAATGCATTTCAGATGGGAGTTTATCATTAACTACCTTCCTGGGCCAAAAAGACATGGAAGAACAAGGAAAAGTTAAAACTACTGTGATCAGGCAGCCTTGCCAATGGAAGATTGAGTGGAAATGAAGTTGAGGCATCTTTTTGAATGAATGGGTAGGTGGAGAGGACCGGATTTATAAAATTGACTTGATGGGACAAGGACATGACCTTGGGCAGATCGCCCTCTTCTCTCCAAAAGAAAACCAGGTGGTAGAATGGGATGTACAAGAATTCATTCAGACTTATTCAAAATGGCTAGGGCTCTGGAAAATCAGAATGGGAATAGGAAATAAGTCCTTGGTGGGGGGGAGAGAAGAGAGAAGGGAATGATGGAGGAAAAGGGAGAGGGAGAAAGAGAAGTGAGAAAGAGAAAAAGGAGAAACAAAAATGGAGAGCGAGAGATGAGAGACGAGAAGGAAAGAGAAGAGAATAGATGTAGAGAGAAGGCAGTGAAGGAGATGTAAATAGTGAGAACAGAAAAAGGAGAGGGAAAAAAGAAGGGAGGAGAGAGGAAGAGAAAGAAGATGAGAGAGAGAGAGAGAGAGAGAGAGAGAGAGAAGAAGAAGCTGCAAAGACCCCAAAATACATGTTTAAAGGGCCAGAGGAAAATGAAGGGGGTGGAAAGAGCTTATCTTTTTCAATTACTCAGGAGAACCTACTTCTCCATCAATCCAGTCAGTCACAAGCATCAATAGTCAATCAATTAACAAATATTTATTAAAGGTCTATCATGTGCTAGGTGCTAGAGATACAAAGACCAAAAAAAATGAAAAGCACCTACTATGTGCTAAACAAAACCTCTGTCTTCCAGGATCTTTATATTCTGTTGGGGAAAAGAGCCATGTACATGTATGAGGAAATACAAAAGGCATATAAGGTAACTGGGGGAAGGGTAGAAGATTCAGGAATTAAAGGGACGTTGGAGTTGGTTCCTAGTTGAACAAATCAGGACCTAGTTTTTGGAAGAATCAAAATGGCAGGCACCCCTAAAAGCTGTAATTGCAACACAACTAAAACATTTTTCTGGTGCTTTAAGGTTTGCAAAAGGCTTTCCATATAAATAATTTATCTCATTTCATCCTTACAACTCTAGAAGGTTGATATAATAATAGCTATTATTCCCATTGTCCAGATAAAGAAACTGAGCTCAACAAGGTTAAATGATTTGCCCAGGGTCACACGGCTAGTAATTGAACAATATAATCTAGAGTTTGACAAACTCAAAGATTCAAGCTTTTGGGGTAAGAACTCACCATTTGACAAAAATTGCTGAGAAAACTTGAAAGCAGTTTGGCAGAAACTAGACAAGGACCAACATCTCACACCATACACCATATCAAAAGATGTGAAATGAATTTTAAAATAATAATTTCATTTTTAGAAATCCTTTTCACAGGCAGGCTCTGGGCCTGGGAAAATGGTGAAAAAAAAAAGTAATAGAAGTCAACTATCAATCATGACAGTCCCTGCCCTGAATTGTGCTTGTCTGTGTTAAGTGAAGTGTATTATCCGTATAATTTGTACTGTACTATAACCCCCAAATTCCCGCAGGACTCCTGTTTGGATGGTCACAAGTGATATATTGGTTGTATTGTTCTGCAAGGTGGACTTGTCCTGGAGAGATCACTCAAGCCCCAAAAGTGATCCACCTGCCCACTTACGGCTCCAATATCTGCTCCATAACAGCAAGGTGGAGCTCCAAGGAATAGAGTTATCCCATGGTTTACAAATCGTTTCCTTATGAAGAAAGTAATTAATAAACCACTCAATGATTTACTGGCACTGTGTCTCTGACCCGTTTTGTCATGTCCAGGTTGCCAAGCTGTCTCTAAAATCATGGTATCACTCCATTCCTTGGAGTAATTTTTAGACTTGATCAAAGGTGGGAAGCTGGATCATAGAATAATCAGATTTGGGGCTTGAGGACAAACCTATGTTGAAGGACAATGCAGCCATTCCACTACTTGTAACCACCCAAGTAAGTGTCCTGTGAGGTTACAAATTAGACTGATACACTTCATTTAACACAGACAAACACAATTCAGGGCAGGACCTGTCATGATTGATGGATGACTTCTGTTACTTTGTTTTCACCGTTTTCCCATGCCCAGAACCAACCTGTGAAAAGGATTTCTAGAAACCAAATCATTATTATTATTAAATTTTTTCATGCTAATCAATATAAAATCATAACCTTTGACAACCAAGATAATGTCTAAATAGAGAAACGATTTAGGCATTATAGATGACATCATAAGTAAATTAGGGGAGCATGGAAAAATGTATCTGTCAGACCTGTGAATAAGGGAAGAGTTGGTGACCAAACAAGAGATAGGATTATGGGAAATAAAATGGATAATTTTGGTTTCACAAAATTAAAACATTTTGTTTATCCAAAGTGGAGGCAATCAAAATTAGAAGGAAAATAGTTCATTGGGGAAAATTTTAACATGAACTTTCTCTGATAAAGGTATCATTTCTCAAATACATAAGGAACTGACCCAAATTTATAAAAATATGAACCATTCCCCATTTGACAAATGGTCGAAGGATAGGAAGAGATAGTTTTCAGGAGAAGAAATCAAGGCTATCAATAGTTATATTAAAAAGTGATCTATAGATTGATTAATACTATTAATTAAAAAAATGCAAATTAAAACAACTCTGAGGACCTCACACCTATCAGATGGGCTAACATGACAGAAAAGCAAAAGAGTTTGAGATTCAGTAAGATTGCCTTAGTTCACATGGCTAAGAAATGGCTGAAATGAAATTCAAACCCAGAATTTTCATTCTGTAAAATGGAGATAATTATAGCTCCTACCTCCTGGAGCTGATGTAAGGATCAGATGAGATAATGGCTGGCACCTAGTTGATGCTATATAAATTATTATCTTCCTGACTCCAAGTTGGGCAATGACTTTAAATTTTTTTTTCTGGGCAATAGGATTAAGTGACTTGCCCAAGGTCATACAGCTAATAGGTATCAAGTGTCTGTGATCGTATTTGAACTCAGTTCCTTCTGACTCCAGGACTGGTGCTCTAGCCACTGTGCCACCTAACTGTCCCTGGCAATAACTTCTGATACATGCTTCTGAAATATTAAAATGTAATCTGGAAAATGTATGGAAAAGAGAAAAAAAGAAATCAAAGACAGGACATCCTGTAGTAAAAGAGAGCTTGAGGGGCAACTTAGTATAATCAGAAGAGAGCTGACCTCAGAAAGCAGGAAAAAGTCCTAGGTTCAAGTCCCATCTTGGTTATACAGTGGCTGGGCAAGTCGGGGTCCCAGGCAACTCTCTAAAATTGAGGAATCAGAGCTGAAGAAAAGGCATCTATTGAATGAAGGAAGGGGAGGCAGCTAGGTGTCTCAACTGGAGTTAGGAGGACTTGAGTTCAAATTCAGTCTCAGACACGTAATAATTACCTAGTTGTGTTACCTCTACGAAGTCACTTAACCTCATTGACTTGCCAAAAAAAAAAAAAGGTGGATCGATCCACTTTTCAAGGACTTGTCCATTATTTCAGGTGCTGCTTCCTTCAGTTGATCACTAAATATTTATTTATTTTTTTAGGTTTTTTAGGTTTTTGCAAGACAATGGGGTTAAGTGATTTGCCCAAGACCCCACAGCTAGGTAATTATTAAGTGTCTGAGGCTGCATTTGAACTTGGGTCCTTCTGACTCCAGGGCCGGTGCTCTATCCACTGTACCACCTAGCCACCCCAATAATTTTTTGTTTTTAGGTTTTTGCAAGGCAATGGGGTTCGGTGACTTGCCCAAGGCCACCCAGCTAGGTCATTATGAAGTGTCTGAGGCCGGATTTGAACTCAGGTCCTCCTGACTCCAGGGTCGGTGCTCTATCCACTGTACCACCTAGCCACCCCCCATAAATATTTATTAAAGGTATGTGCTAAGTACTTAGATATAAAGAGCCCCCCCGCCCTAAAAAAGATAGCTTCTGTGTTCAAGGAGCTTAGGATCCAGCGGAGAGGCCAGCAACAGTGCACAAGCAGGGGCAACCGGGACATCATGAACAGGGTGAAGAGGGTGAAGAGGGCTCGCGGGAAGGCTTCCTGTACAAAGTGGCATTTTAGTCGGGGCCCAAAGGAAGTCAGAGAAAGAAACTTGAGGGGGTGGCTAGGTGGCACCGCGGATGGAGCACCGGGCCTGGAGGCAGGAGGACCGGGGTTCCCATGTGACCTCTGACACTTCATAATGGCCTCGCTGGGTGGCCTTGGGCAAGCCACTTGGCCCCATTTGCCTTGCAAAAACCTAAAAAAAAAAAGAAACTCGAGAGGTGGGTCGGAGGGAGGAGTGGTGGCCAAGGGGCCCGACTCCTGCTCTGCTCAAACTGTGACGCGGTTGGTCCAAAAGAAACAAACACAACCCTAGTCCGGCCAAGAACCAGAGGAAGGCGGAGGGCGTGGATGGGGGCCCACCCTGTGGCGCTGGTACGCAGGAGGCGCTCAGTATATGCTTGTCCCCCCCCCTTGGCACTGGTGTCACCGGATGCCCAGGCGATGATGTCACACAGTTTGGATCCTGGCTCGTGCCCTCACCCTGCAGCGTGGGCCGCCCGGCAGTCCCCCGGCTCGGGTGGTCAGGACTCCCTCGGGGGCTCCGTGGGCTCCCCTGCGCCTCAGTGGGGCTTCTCGCGCTGCCGCTGCCAGCCCCGCGCAGGGCATCCTCCCTGGGGCGCCCGCTCCCTGCCCCTGCCCCAGGCGCGGCATGCAGGAGGCGTCTACTAAGTGCTTTCCCCAAGGCGGGGCGGGCGCGGAGACTCGGCTCCGGCTCTACCGCGCGGGGTTCGCCGGGTCGTCAGCCATTGGCCAGAGCGCCCTCGGGCCCCGCCCCTCGCCGCCCGGCCCCGCCCCGCGTTCCCGCGCCCCCGAGGAGTCTTGCTCCCGCCCGGCCGCCGTCGGGGCCGGCCGGGGTCGGGGGTCACGGCGGCGTGGTTACCCGGAAACTGCCGCGGCCCAGCGCCGGAGCCGGAGCCGGAGCCGCAGCCGGAGCCGCAGCCGGAGCCGGAGCCGGAGCCGCAGCCGGAGCCGCAGCCGGAGCCGGAGCCGCAGCCGGAGCCGGAGCCGCAGCCGGAGCCGCAGCCGGAGCCGCACCCGGAGCCGCACCCGGAGCCGCAGCCGGAGCGGCGGTCTGGGGCGGAGACGGCGGCCGCGGCCCGGCCCGTCGGCGGGATCCCGGAGCGGAGCGGGGAGCGACAGCCAGGAGCGGGCCGCGGGGAGAATGGTGCAGAGCGGCCCGGCGCCCGCGCCCGCCCCGCTGCCGCCGCCTGGGAGCGCGGCCCGCTAGCGGCCTCCGGCCCGGCCCGGCCCGCCGGCGCAGGGTGAGCGGCCCGGAGGGCGCCCCGGGGGCGGGTGGGAGCGGCCGGGCGGGCGCTCGCCGGGTCCCTCTGGGTGGTGTCGGGGCCGGGGCGCTCCCGGGGCGAGCCTCCTGCCGGGGGCCGCAGCCGCGGGGGTGCCCACCCGGCCGGGGCGCGGGCCCTTAGTGCCTATCGAGGGCGCCGAGCCCGCGGAGAGCCCCGTAACGGCAGAGGGCATCACCGGCCCGGGCGCACTCGGCCCCGGGCACCCCGGGCACCCCGCGCCGCCGCTGCTGAGAGCGCTGCCCAGCGCCGCCCGAAGTTCCCTTGCCGCAGGCCGCTCCCTTCACAACGTTGTGCTTGTGGTCCACTCTGGGCTCCAGCGAGGGTCCCCGACAGGCCCGGCCTCAGCTTTGCAGAGCCCGCTCTCCTGGTCGATTCTGGGTGCAGCATCTTTTACTTAGGCTCCGTGTAATGATTCCGATTGGCATTCTCTCAAATGCCTTTATTGAGCCAATCATTAAATAGCCGGCAGCATTCTTTCAGCATTTTCATCTTTATAAAAGTGGGATTTTGACCAGTTTGGGTACCCGAGGCCCTAGACCCTTGGATAGTCACCAGATCTGGCATTTCTTTCGGGTGACTTTTTAGGGCAGTTCTGTTCCCAAGCACCCCTCCTGTGGTTCCTTCGGATGCATGATGAAGCAATGGACTGCTAATCTTTAATACTCCACTGCAACCTTGACCACATCATGCACTATCTGAGCAGACTAATCACACTTTCAAAAACTACAATCCTTGAAATTCCGTAGCAGAAGTTCTTGCCACGTGTGCTGCCCTTTCTTCCCCCGCTGCCCTACTTAGAGGCAGCAGCTCCTCCGGCTAAGCTCCAGAATGTTCAGGACTTTCTCACTGCCTGTAGTTTAACTCCTTGGGACTTTACAACCCTGGCAGAACTCGGATGTAGTACTGGGCAGGCGCCAGAAGGAATGGTGGGGGATTTATGTGGTCATGGGATCACAAGAGAGATGGAAGAGAAACCCAAGGACATCTCCGTCCCCTCACCTTGTAGATGACTTCCTAGGTCAGACTTCTGAGCCAGCACTCGTGACTCACAGCACCGTGCCCTTTCTGCCTTCTTGGCAGAAGACACCAGCACAGATTCAGCAATGGAAAGGACCCCAGGTGTCCTTGAGGTCAAGGAAACCAGGGGTGAAGGGTTACCATGGGAAAAAGGTGGAGGGGTGGAGCTGCAGCCCCCAAATCCTTAGTTTTGTGTGTGTGCCTTTACACACCCACTACTGTGACCTGCTTCCTCCCAGGGTGGCCCAAGATCAGGCTCGTGCTGTTATCACTCCCTCATTTTTTATATATGAGGAAATTCAGGCCAGAGAAGGGAGGGGACTTCCTCAACAGGATGAATAAATAACTTGTTGAATGAATCCAAGGGTGGTAACTGGCCCTGTAGCTGCTAAAGTTGTTTTGGATACCTTGGGGGTGATAACATTTTATCCTGTGCCCTCTCTCTCACTATGGCCCAGCCAAAGTGGTCCAGTGAATCACACCCTATGACCACACCTGTCATGTAGTGGGGTTGAACTAGACCTTAGAGCCTGTCCTTAAGAAAGAAAGAAAACCTCTGGCTCTCATGATTGACCAGCAGTAGATCCCAGGCCTAACCCCACTAAGTCATTGTTTGGACCCAGACTGGCTCTATGGCAGTTGTTTCTGTTTTGCCAAAAACCCTGGGGTCTTCCCCGCCCAGACTGATTTTGTTTGTGTGGGTTTTTTTTTTTTTTACTAGGTAAAAGGGACTATTCTTTGCCTCATCTCTTACCTAGCCTTAATCACTGAATGGGCATCACCGCAGACAATCTGAGACCTAGTAAAGACTTGAACTTTAAAAAGTCCAAGGTTTCCCATTGTATCTCGGAGCCATCTCCAGTTATCCTGATCTCTATCTGGCCATTGACTGACCCCAGGTGCCTCTAGAGGAGAAAGCGAGGCTGGTGACTTTGCACAACCCTCCTCACTTAAATCAGTTCACTTGAAAATCATGGCATCACCTCCCTCTCTTATGGTCCTCTTCAAGAAGGAAAGACAAACAGCAATAATCAGTGATCCTTTATTTAGAGGAGTATTTCCCACATCTGATAATCTGCACAGATCCAAGAGTTTGAGCTTCACTAGTCCTTGCATTGGGAAGATAATGCCACTTCTCATGGTCTCCAGGACCCACTTGGGCCATTCCAGGCACTGATTTCATCTTTTTTTTGTTTCCTAGTACCTCCTGCAGCCTAGGGCTTTGCCCAGCAAGCACAGAGTAGACTTAGTAAGGCCTGTCAGATTGACAGGAAGATGTGCTTAGGACCACCACCAGCTACCCAGGGAGATCACAGCATCCATCATTGGAGTGAATTGGGTTCCAAATAAGCCTTGTGAGTGTGGTTATGATTTTTTTCCCCCCAACATTTTTGGTTGGCTTTTGGTTGAGATTATCTGGGAGCACTTGGCTTCCTATTCTCTTCTTGGGACAATATCAAAAGTAGCCATTTTCCATCCTTCAGTTGGACTGACACCACAGAGCAAGTGTGATTGTTTGAAGTACCAATTTTATTGGCACTAAGTCTCAGTTTCAGCACTTGCTGCCAAGTTGGGCAGGGAAGGCTGTTTCTTCTTCCTGTTGGCATTTCATTACCTGTACAGGAAAGTGACATCATGAAGTTTACAGCCATTTTTTTCCTTAGGTTTTTTTTTTTATCTCCTAGACATCTGAAGATTGAACCTTTGGCTAGAGCAGTGAATAATTTTTTAAGCTTCCTGTAAACGCCCTGAAATGTTGTTAGGTGACTGGGTAATCCAAGAAGTAAAGGTTGAGGGCTTTCAAGACAAGAAGTTTATTTACAATTTCATGAAATTCCCCCCCCAACTTTAAATCTATTAATGATGTCTGGTTTGGTGCCTCACCAGTGCAATTAAGAGCAGCTCCATTTTAATTTTTTAAAAAATGTTTGTTAAAGAGGTGCCTATGAAGGAACTTTGCAGAACTGATTTACCCTAAGAGTGGGGAAATCTTCTTTTGAGCTGAATGGCAGTTTTGAGACTGCAAAGGAACCTGAGAACATCCCACTGCAAGTGGAGAGGCAACCAAAAAAATACCCAGAGAGACCTGGATTCTGGCCTGGCATGATCTTGGTCAAGTCATTGGCCTCTTCCCTTCTACGTTCTCTTTTACATGAGGAAGCTGGACTAGGAGACCTTATATTGAAGTTGGGCTCCGAGTTGAAGGATAACAGAAATCCTAGCTAGTACTGTGGTTGGACTTAAGATCACTTTTTATATGTAATTTACTAATACTGGATCTGAGGTCTATAAGCTGTCTCTCCTGAGGAACCTTCTTTTTCCATTTATATCCTTCCAGTGGCATCTTTGAATTCTCTCAGCTCCCTTCTGTTTCTGAACATTCTTGAGTCAGCTCTTCATTGTTAGAGTGTCTCCAGTTACCCGTTTTAGCATCAGGATGTCTCTCCTCCCTTTTGTTGTTGCTTTCCTCAAAAAGGAATAGGTTCTCCTTTCTGCTTTCATTTCCTTTCCATACGTGCCAGACTTAACCTCCTTGCAGTCTGTCTGTTGCATTATTAGGATTGTGTGGTTGAAGATCCCAGGGGCAGCCTGCTAGCCATACTCAGGAACCACCTTCTCTGGGTATCTGTTTTAATCTCTTGGAAGCATCGGACACTGCCTCCTTGAAACTCCCTATCATGGGACTTTTTTTGCCTTTGACCTTTGTTTTGTCAGTCCTGGAATCTTAGATTAGGAAGGGACTCCATTGGCCATTTAGTTCAGTCCAGTCCCTATGGAGTGATGAATTCTGATCTTGGGTTTCATCTGGTATAGGAGGAGTTTCCTCAGCAGGGCAGCATCTGCTCTGTGGCCTGGGAGCCTTAGAGAATTGTCTTGGATTCAAGCTGGTCTTCAGATTTGAACCTTATTCCAAGGCCAGTGATCTGGGCCACCATATGTCACACTATCCAGAGGTAGCCCACTTCACCTTCAGATATTAGAGAATGGTTAAGAAATTTTTCCTTTATATTTAAGAGAAATCTTCCCTTATAACTTATACCCCTTTGCCCCTGGATAGGTCTCTGGAAACCAACAGAGGAGTAGGTACAGTGAGCCAGGAGGCCTGGTTTGAAGCTCATCTTGGAAAGTTAACCAAGTCATTGAAAGCACCCTGGACTGTCTGATGAAGTCAATGCCTCCCACCTGCCTTTCAGCGTCCACTCTTAGCTACCTCCTGGAGCCTCTGCCAAGAAGAGGGGCAGATTCTTTTTTGAGTATTTTTTCTTTTGTATTATTGAAGTCCTTGCATCCATTCTTTTCCATGTTGGGCTTTCTGTCTTGATGGTAGTGTTTACCATGTTCCTTGTGATTGTCCCCTTTCACGGAATGCTGCCGGTGTTCTATTTCACTCATCTGCTACCCTCCTAGCCGTATCCTAGTCAGTGGGCACCTGCTTTCCTCCAGTTCTTTACTCCAGGGAAGAGCCCTGCTATGGACTAGCTGTGTGACCTTGTGCAAGTCACTTCATGTTGGTCTCAGTTTCTTCATCTGCAAAATGAACTGAAGAAGGAAATGGCAAGCCACTTTAGTATCTCTACCAAGAAAACTCTACCAAGAAATAGGGTCAAAGAGTTGGACACAACTGAACAACAAATGTATCAGTCACTGTACTAAGTTCTGGGGATACAGAAAGAGGCAAAAGGTAGTGTCTCTAGCCTTAGACACTTGCCACTCACTAGTTGTGTGACCTTGGACAAGTCATTTAATCCCGATTACCTCGCATCCAGGACCATCTCCAGTCATCCTTGATTCATATCTGACCACTGGACCCAGGTGGAGAAAGTGAGGCTGGGGAATTAGCACAGCCCCCCCGACTCAAATCTAGTTCATGTGTTTGTTGTGACATCGTGGCCTTTTTCGAGAATGAAGGACAAACATCAGTCTAAGAGGAATGACCACAAGCAAATACATACAAATGAGTTCCATATAGTTTAAATAGGAAATAATGGAGAGAGGGCACAAGAATTAAGAAGGGTTGGGAAAAGTTTCCTGTAGAAGATGGGATTTTTGTTAGAACTTGAAACCAGAGGTAGAAATGAGGAGAAAGAATGGAAGACACCTCAGGAAAATACCAGGAGCCAAGGGTTGCTTTTCTTGGTTATGGATCAGCCAAGAGACTGGAGTCACTGGATCAGAGTACATGTCAGGAAATAGGTTGTAAGGGGGCTGGTTATGAATTGGAACATTTTATCTAAGATCCTGGAGGCAAGAGGCAGCCTTAGGGGTTAATTGAATAGGAAGTACCATGGTCAAACCTGAGCTTTAGGAAAATCACTAATGGCTGCATCGAGGAATGAATTAGAGTGGGAAGAGATTTGGGAGTCTCAGGCTAATTCAGTTCTCCAAGCATGAGGTGATGAGACACCAGGTCAGAGATCATGTTAGAGAAGAGATGCTGCAAAGATGAAATGGACAGACCTGGGCAAGAACGTGGGTACAGGGGTCACAACCCCTGGGATTGTGTACCTGAAGGTTTTGGGGGGGGGGTGAGTTCCTTTGACTAACACTTCCTTATCATCCTAAAGAAGGTCCTGAGCTTAGGTGATGTGCTTCTGAAGAATAGGGATCTGAACTGTGATTCTGGTGCTAAATTTGTGTTTGCTGATTGATTATTGGATTGACTCAGTAACTCCTATTGAGCTCAGCTGGGTGTTTCCCTTCTAATTTAGCTGTGGCAGCAGAGACTTGTGGTAGGGAAGAAGCCCTCACTGCCTTCAGATCCTGCCTCTGACCCTTTTCTACCTGTGTGACCTAACCTCCCAGAGCCTCCATTTCCTCATCTGTAATGTGAAAGGGGTTCAATGGCATAAAATCCATGGATCCTCCTAAATGTATGGTTTTACTGTAACTTGTACTAGTCAATTTTTATAATTGAAGTTCAGAATAGACACACAGTTTTCATTCTTTCTCCACATACACACACACACACACACACATATACAGTTATACGTTTCATCTTGTTACCTTCAGCTATATATAGTTCATTGTAGATATTCATTGTCTCATTTGGTATATTAGCAATTAATCCTTCATGCTTTATGTCATCTGCAGATTTGATAAGCAGGTCCTTGGTGCCTTAAATACACCTCTTTTAAAACCCATTGAACAGAACGGGGTCAGACAGACACAAGCCTGGGTTTTCAGTCAGTCTACACTTTAGGGAGCACTGTGGAGGAGATGGGGAGACCAAGGCTATTGAGGGGCAGGGCAATGCATGATTCCCTCCGAGGCCATAGCAGTCATGTCCACAGGTTGTTTTCATTCATTTGTTCAGCTCAAGTGACTTTATGCTTTAAAAAATAATTGTCCTTTCCCAATAATTCATGCCCACATTGACCCCTACTAGTAGCAGAGTAAAACAAAATAAACTCATTTCTGCTCTGTCTTGTCCGAGGGTTCAGACTTTGCTCAAGTGTATTCCCTGGCGGCTCTCCGGGGAGGAAGAGCATGGGCTGTTTTCAGTCCTGGGTCAGGATGACATTAATCTGAATTCTGATGTTGTGGAGGGCAGGTTTTCTCCAGGTCCCCATGCCCTTGGTTCAGCCTTTCTCAATCTGCTTTCAGTTCACATGAGGCTTCTCTGCTTTGGACAGTGCCCTCTTCTTTATGCTCATATGTTGCCTTTAGTCTAGCCATTCTCTGATCGATTGCTAGAGGGGTGGAGGTTTCCTTATCTCTGGTTTCAGTTGGCTCACAACCATTTTCTCTCCTTCCCAGTCAGAAGAGAATCCTCCTTGCTGAAGAAAACCGGAGCCAAACCAGGCCTTGAGTAAGTTTTCCATTCTCCTTATTGTGCATTCTCGCTTGGCCTTTCTATGCTCTTACCTCCTGCCTCCAGAAAAGCTCTTAACAAGGTCCTTTTCTTGGCAATTGCATTGATTATACAACTCATTATCTATTAGGCTTTCCAGGTGCCATCCCCACAGCTGGAACCTTCCCTGTGTCTGAGAAAGACAATTGAGCAAAATGTCTGATGCAGTCAATGCCTCCCACCTGCCTTTCAGTGTCCACTCTTAGCTACCTCCTGGAGCCTCTGCCAAGAAGAGGGGCATAGATTCCTTTTTGAGTATTTTTTCTTTTGTATTATTGAAGTCCTTGCATCCATTCTCTTCCATGTTGGCCTTTCTGTCTTGATGGTAGTGTTTACCATGTTCCTTGTGATTGTCCCCTTTCACGGAACGCTGCCGTGTTCTATTTCACTCATCTGTTACCCTCCTAGCCGTATCCTAGTCAGTGGGCACCTGCTTTCCTCCAGTTCTTTACTCCAGGGAAGAGCCCTGCTATGGATATTTTGATAAATGTTGGGCTTCTGTTTTTCAATTTTCTTGATATATTTGCTCAGTTGGGGATTGCTGGGGCCAAGCACAAGTAGCCAAATTAGTTTTTGTGCTTGTAAAATATCAAATTTGTTTTCAGAGTGATTGTATTAATCTATTGGACCATTCTGAACTAATATTCTCCATTTAAATGACATTTTATTAAATCTTTTTATTATGACATTATCTTCATTTCCCAGGATATCTCCAGCCCCACCCCTTCCTGGAAAGCCGTCCCCTATCAAAAAGGGGTTGGGGGTGTTCCAACAAAATAAATTAACATTGTGAAAAAATCTAATATGACTTGTAGTATTTGACATGTGTCTTTCTCTCCTTGGCAAAGGAGGAGGGGGGGCTCCCCTATCTCTTCTTTTTTTGATGGTTGTATTGGGGTTGTTCTTTCCATTTACATGAGTGTAGTCATTTTGTCTTGTTTTCCTGGTCCTCCTGGCTTCACTTCATATCAGTTTGTATAAGTCTGTACTTCTCAGTATTCGTCATATTCATTATTTTGTTCAGTCACTACAGTATGGCAGAGGCAGCTGGGTGCATAATAGACAGAATCATGAAGACCTGAGTTCAGATTTGGCCTCAGCTACTTAACTAGCTGAATGACCTTAGGCAAGTCACTCTCTTTGTCTCAGTTTCCTCATCTGTAAAATGAGGACCACAATAGCACTGCCCTCCCAGTTGAGATTCTATCTGTAAAGCACTTCACATAGGTGCCATATAGAATATTGTGATGGGGGAATGGACCTTTATTTTTCTTATTGATCTCCTTGGGAACATTTGAATGAATGAACTAATGAATGAAAAAACTTTTATTAATCACTGACTGTTTGCCAGATAGTGCACTAAGTGATACCAAAGCAAACAAACAAAACAAGCCAGGCAGTCTCTTTCCTCAGGGGTTCCGATTCTACTGGAGGAGGGAAAGGGGAGAGTAGTTTAGAGATGGGAAGGTCCAGTAGCCTTGTTCCAGGGAGGATGATTTGAGAACTCACCTGTCAAAGCCTGCAGTCCCATTGACCCAGCCCACAGTCCTTCAAGTGGAAGAGCATGTTCAGAGAGCAGGAAATCACCAGAATGGAGTGGAGTCTGTGGGTTGGTGAGTCATTGGTCCTGGCGGCCTTCTCCAGGATAAACCCATCTTTTAAAAATGAGAGCTCTGAGCTTCATGCTCAGTCATATCTCTGTGCATCTACCCTACAACGGGGAATCATTTTATTCCCAAGGACCACCTGAATGCCCCACTATCACCTCTCCCTATCACTGTCCTTCCTGACCTCTCGGCATCAGACTTCAATCTTTCTCTCAGACTCAGGGCTTGGGGTCTTCTGAGACCGCTCCCTCCTTTCCATATTGTCAAGATATCATCCATTCTTCCCTTGAAATGCCTCATGGGTCTCTCCCTTCTCTTCTCCCAGGCTAGGCCCTTCTCACTCTATATTTGGATTATTCCAGCCAGAGACACTGCCAGGCTGGGTGACCTGGGCTCGACACTCACTTCAAACCTCAGTTTCCTCATCTGTGAAATAAAGGGGTTATACTCACTTTCCTCCAAGAGCACTTCTTTCCAGTTTCAAATCTGCAATCTGAGGATCCTGTGAATTTTTGTGACATTAGACACTCTCTGACCCCTGCCCTGTCCCTGTCTCTTGGATCCTGCATTCTCAATCATGTCCTCTCCCTTCAGAATTCACTGCAAATCTCTCTTTGTCTTCTCAACCCAATCTTACTTCTCTGGGCCCCAGTGGGGGCCCTTCCCTCCTGTCTGCTGGGTGTTGGGTTCACCTTTGTTCTCACTGTTGCCTCTCATTCTTTCCCTCAATCTCCATGGCTTTTCTGGATCCAGCAACGTGTCTCTTTGACCCTGGTCATGTACAATCGATTACTGCTACTATCCTGTTTTCTTCTATTCATCCCTTTGTCACTTATACTTGCTGATCTTGGATTTGGAGTGTAAGCCCCTCTTGGGCAGGTGATGTTTTGTACCCGCAGTGCCTCTCAGAGTGCCAGTTGGAGGCCCAGTCCCTAGAATCACGGGCTTCCAGATTGAGAGCTGGACTGGATCTTTGGTTGTCTTGACCAATACCTCCCCCCCCCCCCACTTTTGTGGAGGAGAAAACAGTCCAGAGACTTGAAGGGCCTGGGATCTAGCTTTCTTTCCCAGGCGGTTATTGATTCCATTTTGAGCACTTGATTCTGTTCACGAGTCCTGCATTGGGGCTTCATTTTGCCCTCTGGAGCTTCTCTGACAGGAGCCAAGGGCCACTCACAGGAATGTTGAGAATGTGCCTCGGCCCAGCAGTCCCCAGGAACCTCCCTGAAAGTCCGTAGGGAGCCTCTGGCCTGTGTTTCAGTCTGGGTCAGGCTCCAGCCAGCTGGGTGATCACCACACTGGCCCCTCACTCTTTGGAGTCTGAGTTTGCTCATTGGTATGTCAGGGAAGATGCTGTTGGAGGAGTGGGGAAGCCCCAAGGGACCCAACCTCTGCTCCCAGCTGAGCTACTCTAGCCTTCCAAGGCATGATCTGGCAGGGGGGCTTCCTCTGATGGGGCAGAACCTTCCCTGGCATGTTTCAGAGGCACCTGGGCTGCTTACCAGCTGAAAGGGCTGGGACCCTCTGGGTGGTTTCCCCATTCATGATCATCAGCTGAGCTCCTGGAGAATAAATTCTGTGGACTATGTGAGTCAAACCAGCTGATTTTCCCCATGGGGGTGTGTGTGAAACAAGGCTTGGTTGCCTCCTCATGGGCTAGAGATGGCTGCTTCTGGTCTTAAAGGTAGAAAATGTGACATCCTTGGGGAGAGAGAAACATCACCCCCCACTGTGCAGAGGATGGCCTTTGCAGGCCACTGAGGCAGATGCAGAGTCCAGGCCTTCTGAACTCTGAGACTGCTTACTGCCTTTTGAGTTCATGCATGGTTAATTATCACAGAACAGAATAGTAACTCCTTGGATGGGATTGGATTTAATATGACTAGACTAACAGTAGACTTGCCATAATTCAGATTTTCCTTCTTTAAGTACCTTGAACACAGGATGCACTTTGTATTCTCAGTCGGTAAGTATTTATTGTGTGTTTTCTGTATACTGGGGATCAAAAGAGAAAAACCACACTGGTCCCTCCTCCTGGGGGGCTCCATGCTAGAGGAGGAGACATCCTGTGCAGGGGCAAGACACCAGGCAGACTGGGGAGGTGACCAGAGTATCTGAGGGAAGAAGGGTCCCAGGTACTGTGGGAGAGTTTAGAGTGTTTCTGGAGTTGGCTTCTGTTGGCTCTCTGCTGTACCAGATCCCTTCATCAGGCTCATGTTTAAAGTTTTATTAACACTGGTTGCTTCTACATCCCTTTTATTCCTGAATATGCTGCACTAGCCTCGATGACCATGGAGGTCCCTTCAGCTCTAGATAAGTGACTTGAGAACATAGAGGCTGTGTAATCAGTGCTGGCATTAGAGTCAGTTGTTCATCTTTCCATCGAGATAGGGATCATCTGTTGCCCCAAACGGCCTGGGAGATGGGGGATGGGGGATGCTTGCTGTCCACCATGAAGTTGATAAGCAGAATGTGGGGTTGTCCGGCAAAGCCTTCTGCAAGCAGACAATGCTTCAAGGTAATCAGGAAATCCTGAATCGTTATAGGGAGAGGTTTAGAACCCCCTCTCTCCTTTTTACAAACTCAGTAGGTCAAGAATTGTGACCCCTGCTTGTGTTTCCTTTCACTCCTTGTTAGTGAAGGAAATGAATTGAATTGATCCCTAAAGAAGTTTCCTGACTGTGGGAGGGCCGGAAGATCAGCTTGTTTACTACTCATATGCTTGTTGACCTGTTGGTTTCTTTGGAGAATCCCCCTTCGAGAAAGGACTGAGTGACCTGTAGCTTCACCCTTTAGTTACCTCATTTCCATTGGACTCTTGCTTTTTTTTTTTTCTATTTCACATATTCAGGCACCTTGTGAAACATAAACTTTTCAATCTCATAATTTCCCCACTTCCATTAGGAACCCCCTTTGTGGAAAGGAGCCCAGAATTCTAGGAAACCTCTCGGCCCGCACCATTTGAGAAGGCACAATCTTTCCAGAAGCCTTCTGGACTTAATTTCTTCTGGTTTTGCACCTTAATCCTTTAATATCTATCTCCAAATAGAACCTTTCAAGGAAGCTGAATTTGACTTGATCAAGTCAATGGACTAAGCATTTCCTTTGAATTTTTTTCTTTTTCTAAAATTGTATTTTCTTATGTGTTTTCTCTTCACCAGCACCCCTAAAAGAACACTCTGCCGAAACACAAGTCACCTTTGTTCCAGATAACACTTGTCAGGGCTAAAAGCAGAATAATTCCTGGGGTAGGATCTTGCAGCGGAGAAAAGTTTAGCAAGGAAACATTTTAATTTGATGTTTTCAGGATAAGTTTGCAAAGGATGGGTGATTAGCTTTGAGGCTCTGAAATGGCTGGCCTGGCTCTTATCTGATTTTGTGTAAAACTGGGTGTCACTTGTTTATGTATTTCCTAATAGCAGTATCTCTGAATTTAATCGCAGTTGTTTGTAGAGTATTGCCTCTGGATGAGGATTTAGAGATCATCTCATCCAGCCTCTCATTTTACAAAGGAAGAACCAGAGTCTCATGGTGGTGAGATGACTGGCCTAAGGTCACATAGTATGTTAGTACTACTAGACATAGCCGAGGAAAAAGAGAACAGAAGGGATGCCCCTTGTGTCCAGGAGCACCCAGAACGGCACTTCCTAGAGGAATAAAGAACTGGAAATGAGGCAAAAAATTATTTTGTTCAGTTTTTTGTTTTTGTTTTGGCACTAAGTTTTCATGAACACAGTTTCCAGGTGGTGAGCTTCCTGCCTCATCTTTACATAGAAATGAAAGAGAGAAGGCCCCTTTGTTAGGGGAGAAGCAGCTGTTTGGTGGCTTGGAAGCTTGGATCATCTCTGCTTCTTCTGCTCCCTGTTCTTAGTCTTGCTGACCAGGGAACTGGCCTACAATAAAGGCCAGGCCAGGGCCCTCTGGTTTCTCTTACAAACTTGTCTCCTCTGGCTCCCTCTCCTCGTACAGTGCCACAAATCCTAACTTTGAAAATAGTTTTTTGATTAGAGGCCAGAGAATGTTGTTGTTTATAAAACATTTCTATTTTTAAAAAATTTTGATGCCTTTTCTTTTGGATCATCATAATTTCTAAAGCCATCTCTTCTCCGCAATTAGATGGTCACCCCTTCCCCCTGACCTTGTTAAAATGATTAAAAGAAAAAGAAAACCGTTCAGAAAACCCAGTGTCCTGATGGCAAGATCTAACATGCATCATCCTCTGTTAGTGAAAGGAAGGGGGGGGGCATTTTCTCAGCCCTTCTCATAGAAGGCCCTTCAAGGCCACCTCACCCAACCCCCACATTTTACAGACAAAGGGCCACAAGAGACTTCCCAAGGGTCCCATAGCTGGGATTTGAACCCAGGTTTTCCTGCCTCCAGGCTCAGATCTCTCCACTGTATCATGATGTTCCTAAGTTCCATTACTTTTATAGACTCCCATTCAAGAAGATTTTAATATCTCTACCCTGTGCCATCAGTGGCCACCCAAGTCGTGGTGGAATTCTGTAAGCAGAGTATCAGATGATAGCCCTGCCACGGCATGCCAAAAAGATGAAAAGGAAAGGGAACAAAACTAACAATAAGTAAATGAGATTGCTATAATATGACAAAGCATGGCATGTTTCCATGGTACAGTGAAGTCTTGGTGTTTGGGATTGGTTCTGATCTATGAACAGAATGTTGTGGGCACTTTACTTAGTGATGGCTCTGAGAGATAACCTCCTCGAAGGCAGGAATAAACTTTGTGACCAGAATAAGCATTCAGGTAATTTGGATGAATGAATTCAATGCTTCCCTTAGCAATTGCCAACCGAACTAATTTGGGCAACTACTGCAATAAACTCCTCAAACGGACCTGTCTTTAAATCCAGCCTCAGATGGTTTCTAGCTGTGTGACCCTGGGCAAGTCATTTAACTCTGACTGCCTTGCATCCAAAGCCATCTCCAGTCATCCTGATTCCTATCTGGCCACTGGACCCAGAAGGCTGTGGAGGAGAAGGTGAGACTGGTGACTTAAGGCATAGCCTTAACCCCCCCACCCCCCCCACTCAATTCACTTGCCTGTCATGACATCACCTCCCTGATGTCATGCATGGTCTTCTTCAAGAACAGAGGACAAACACCATCACCAATTAAACTATCTTATTACTCCAGTAGGGTCCTGGGTACTCCAGCTTGCTCAAAGACCTCTGTCTCCTCTTCTCATTTTTTTAAATAATATTTTTATTCCCAGTTGCACATAGAAGCTAATTTCAACATTATTTTTTTTAAAGTTTTGAGTCCAGATTCTCTCCCTCTTCCAAATTTTGAGTGCATATTCTCTCCTGTCCATTCTCCTCCTGAGACAGTAAGCAATTTGATATAGGTTATACATGTGCAGTTTGCAACACATTTTCATACTAAGTCATGTGTTGTAAGAGAAAATATAAAAAAACCATGAAAAAAATAAAGTGAAAACAGTATGCTTCAATCTGCATTCAGATTCCATCAGCATTTTTCATCATGAGTCCTTTGGAATTGTCTTAGATGTATTACTAAGAATAGCCAAGTCTTCCCAGTGTTCTCCTGGTTTTACTCCCTTTAGTTTGTATCAGTTCGAGGAGTTCTTTCCAGCTTTTTCTGAAATTTTCCTGCTGGCTATTTCTTATATTCCATTACAGTATTCCATTACAATCATGTACCACAACTATGCCCTTCTTCGATGGGTTTTGTGCCCTAGCTCATGTTGGCAGTGGTGTGTTAGGTAGGTTGGAGCTCGAGGAAAGGGATTTAGACAGAGATTCCTCAAGGAGTTTATTGCAGTAGTCACAACAGGAGCTGAGGCTAAGGGAAAGGTGTGAAAAGAAAGAAGAAATCGATAGATGGAAGAGAGATTTCAGAGACTGGAAGTGGGTTTGGGGTGGGGAGGAGAGGAGAGGAAGGTACAAAGCCTTAGGTCATTACATCGTCCATGGGCCCTCATCACCTAAGACTCCATTCTGCAGGATGCTAGGAGGTAAGCCACCCGGCTTGAAGGCTCTCTCTCTCCTGCCTGAGAACTATCTGGGCTTTGTCTCCCTCCCTGTCCATCAGCACAGTTTGGCCCCTGACAGCAGGGGATTGAAATCTCAGCCCTCCGAGTAGAACAGTCATTTTCTGGTCTTTCATCTTCTCCTGTAGCAGCTGTGTGATTAAACCCTCTGAACCTAGGTCTGGAGGCCTTCTGGAAGAACTCACTTCTTGTGTAGAGGCAGAAAAACCCAAACTCCTGAACTTAGACTTGTGATTCCAGGACATGCCTTGATAGTGTGAGGAAGGACTTAGAATGACTTGAGAGAGAGAGTGTGAGTAAACATGAGTGTGTGTGTAGCTATATTTTCAGTCTTCTACCGTCAAGGGCACAACAGCCACAAAAACGGTTGTCAGACATTACATGTAGAGATGACAGAGTTTTTGATAATAAAATTATTGTGTCTTTTTCTCCCCTCTCCATCAACTTGATGTCTACCAGTTGGCTGACCTTCCATCTTTCTCCCCTTGGGGTTGTATCAGGCTCATAAGAATAGGCTATTTAGTTTCCTTTAATGGAAACTCACACGATCTGGGCCTTCTTGTCTACTTGAGATCAAATTATATTTTCTTTGGGGGCTCATGTTGCATCTTGAGATTGGGCTCTTTTTCTATGAAGCCTACACCATGGCTTACAACTTGACTCATTTATCTGAATATAGGCCACTTTCCTTCCCTCCGAAGAGAAATCTCTTGGAAAGAAAAGCAATCCATATGGCTAGCTGACTGTAGAGATGTTGATATCATAAACACTGAACAGTGGCACAGATTTAAAAACCAGTGGTCACAAGTAGAGCCACAAGGACTTTACAGGTCATTTAATATAACTTCTTTTAAAGTCAAGGAGACTGAGACCAGGGGAGGCCTTGCACCCCAGATCCTCGACATTTTACCCCTTGCAGATAGTTCAGGTTTTACACATAGCCCAGATTTTGCACAAAATTGCAATGTATATTTTCACTAACAGAATAACTATTTTTGTTGGTAGCAAGGGAAACCAAACACCTCTTCTTTTTAAAATGTTTAATTCATGTTGCCATGCATTTTGCATTATGCCAGTTGGCCAGCTCCTTTTCAAGTGAGTTGGTCACATTTCTCATTTTCAGGAATGAGCAACTTTTTCAAAAGGTGACCTTTTGAGGTTGTTTGATTTTTTGAAATGTCTTTTCTCTTCTCTGCTGTGCTCCCTTTAGGTGGAACTAATGAGAATAATGTTTAACATCAATCCCTTGGAGAACCTGAAGGCTCATATCAGTAGCCGCCCTCCACTTGTCGTGTTTATGGTCAGCGTGAGTGCCATGGCCATTGCTTTCTTGACCCTAGGCTATTTCTTTAAAATAAAGGAGATCAAGTCACCAGAAATGGCAGAGGTAAGGGAACACTCTAGATTCTTCTTCACTTGACATTGGGTGGGCTTTGTGGGAATGGGAAAAGCAACAACAGCCTCTTTGGGATGACATGTCTTAATTTGAATTTTTTTCCTAGAAAAGGCCTTATTAGAGTCAAACAGAACATGACTCCCTTTCGTTTTCCCCTTACCAAAAACCTCTTAGGTATTATATGCCCTTTTAGTCAAGATCTTGGTTTATTCTTCTAGTTAAAGAATAGTTAATGTGAACCTCTACGGTCTAATTTTTGTCTCAAGACTGTCAATGAAGTCAGAAGGCCTTTGCCTTTTGAAGCTACATCATAGCTCACCCAAGCGAACGACTTGATTCATTTATCTGAATGTAAGCCAGCTTTTCCTTCCTTCCAAAGGAGAAATCTCTTTGAAAGAAAAAAAAATTCATGGATAAGTAGCTATAGAGGTGTTGGTGTCACAGACATTCAACAAGAACCCCTTGCTTCCCCTTTCAAACTCTATGACATAACAGGTCTGCCTTGGTGGAGGGAGTTTTCCTGATGGAAGTTCCCTCCACTGATTAAATTGCAGCTCTGTTCTCCTCCTCCCAAGTCTATGTCCAGTGGTGCTTCCAGAGAGATGGTTTGGGGCATTCATCAAGTTTTCCTGGGTGTTTGTATCAGGAATGTCCAGAGGTTGGGACTCAGGGGACTCCAGGTTGGCATTCAGAATGGAGGAGAGCAGCTTCCCCTTTTATAGTTGTGGAACTACAGGCCCTATGAAATCATGTGTCTTGCCCCCAGTCATATAGATAATAATTGTCAGAAGCAGAATTTAAACCCAGGCCTCTGGCACCGGTGGTTTTAGAAAAGACTTATCCTCATTTCAAATGAACTTGTAAGTACTATACTCTGGAGATTTCTGAATTAAATGATTTAAAAAACAAAATCATCTTGAAATACATTTGCTTATTTCATACCTCCTAATTTATACTGGACACAACTTTCTGATGAATTAAGTTATCAGAAAAGTGCTTTTTAGGGTATGTAAAAGAGTTTCTGACTCACTTTCCTTTAAGAACTAGTCTTGGGAGAGCATCTTTTTTCCCTAAGCTCTGTGTTGTCTATGAAAAAATGAGATGTGGACTATAAAGATTCAAGTTGTCTTTGTGATGAAGGGGAGAGATAGTGACGGTGGTTCACTGTATTGTCAGGACCCTGACTCTTCCCTGTGCTTAATGAGATTCTACAATCTGTCTCATGATCACTTTCTAAGTGTTGATGGTCAGAGAGAACAGAAGGAGCCAAGTCAATGACCTCATAGGGCCTGCTGTTCCTCATTATAAGCTTTTAATCAAAACTCTTTCAGCTGTAGACCCATGAAACCTTTTCCTAGCATGCTTTTGAGAAGAAACATGAGTTTTCCCAGTCAGAGATGGTTTTGAATGGACTCAATGGGAGGAGAATTCCAAGGTTTTGCAGGTTTGAGATTGTCGTGGTGAATCCAGAGCCTTCATTTCTTCATCAAATCAATTCAGTTCCACCAGCATTTATTAAGTGGCTAGTGTGTTCAAGACACTGGGTTTAAAAGATGGCCCAGCAGGGTTATAGACCTAAATGGAGCTGCTTTCATCACATCCAAGATCCAGTCACTGACCTTGAATAGAGAACAGGAAGAAAGGCAAATGCACCTTCCTTTGGGCTCAATGGGAGGATAAGCAGCTTTTGATAAATGATAGCCACACAGGAGACAGAAAGCAAAGAGTATTTCAGTGAGAATTGTTGGAGGAAGTTACTTGTATGTCTCACTTTGGAAATCAGCATTGTGCTTCTGCTAAAATTAATATAGGCCTTGTCATTTCCAAAATTGCCTTGATGTGACCCATTGCATGCACATATATTTGGCATGCTCTCAAGATCTGTAATCATTAGATCTTTTAGATGTAAAAAAGATATCTTCAGCTAATATTTGAAAACTGACTTCTCTCTTCAGGATGAGGTCTAGAGTCTATTATAATATAGTATAATATAATAAATGTAATAAATATAATATAAACAATTGATATAATATAATAAGATTTGATATTCACTGAGGATTGTTGGGAGGAACAAGACTTTGTGGAAGAATGCTGTTCAGCATAAAGAGAGCTGAGATCATTTATAATAAGTTCAAGTCACAGCTTTGGGAGCTTTTGTGTCATCTTTGTCTGACTGGCCTCTTCATGTCTAAGGATGACATGCAGTTTTCATTACTAGAATTTCTCCTGTCTCAGGTGGACCCCATGTAGATATGGCTTAGTTCCATAGCTTATATAACAAGCAGTCAGTGAAAGGAAAGGATTGCTTGCCTCTGAGATCATAAATATGAAAATATTTTGAAAAAGTGACAACCACCTACAGATGAAAAGTGATAATGGTGTTCCTTAGAAAGAGCTGTGATCTCCTCAATGTGGCCCATTTTTTGTGGTCACTGTTGATCACAGCCCTTTTGTGACCAAGAGAAGTTCATCATCTGATCATTGGCCAAGATGGTTCTCTTTGACCTTAGCCAGACTGGTTCTCAGACCTGTCTTGTGATGTTTTTGTAGCATGGAAGGAGCTAGTGGACTGCAGCCTTGGTGGCCCCCCACTTTGGAACCCCTGAGACCCTAGCCTAGGCTTCAGGCTATCTCATGGCTTTGTTCTTTGTTTAAGGACTGGAACACCTTCCTTCTGAGGTTTAATGACCTGGACTTGTGTGTTTCGGAAAATGAAACTTTAAAGCATCTTCTGAATGACACCGCCACCTCAGAGACCGCAGTGACCAGTGGACAGGCCCGATCAGCCACCCAGGCCCCACAGGCCCTCGAGGACTCTGGCCCCACCAACATTTCTGTTGCCATCACTCTGACCTTGGACCCACTGAAACCCTTTGGAGGGTACTCCCGCAATGTCACACACCTATATTCCACCATTTTGGGCCACCAGATTGGGCTTTCGGGTACGTTGGTATCTTTTTCCTTAAGCTTTGTTCTTCTCAATTTTCCCCATAGTCAGCAGCTAGTATAGGGCCAATACAGCCCACCAGAACATAGAACATCTTAACTGCCAGACTCTGATTGGGATTCAGATTCTTGTCTCAGGTGTTCATTCAGTACTGACCCAAAATAGCCTTTTAAGTCTGCTGTGTGTTCTGAAGTAAACTCCAGTCTCATCTTATTATCCTTGGGGTCAAATATAAATTTCTATAATTGGCCTTGAAGGTCCTATCGTACTATACACCAGTCTACCTTTCTAACCTTCCCATAACTCTCTGGTCTGGCCAAACCGGCCTCTTTTGTGGGCTCCCCACCCCATGTCTAGAATTCTCTCTCTCTGTATCCTTTTTTCCTCCCTGAATCTCCATCTTCTTTGCTGTTGGTGCCCCGACTCCTCACTAAAATATTCTTGTGCTCATCATGTCCGTGCTTTGTTATCTACTTGTCAGTACACATGTCAAATATTCCCCTGAGAAGACTTTTTGATGATTCCTTTTTCTCTCCTTGTATTCCTGGGGCCTCATGCATGGTGTAGACTTGCATTTATTCAGAACCATGGAGGTCTTAGGAGATGCATAGACTTTGCTTCTAACCTCAAAAAACTTCTAAGATCAGACAAGACCCTAAACACAAGATGGGCTGTTAATGCTCTAGAACCCCAGAGGGGCCAGGGAAGTGCTGGGGCTTGCTCCCCTGAAGGTTTCCGGGAACTCCTGGTCCTTGGGTGTCCCCGATGACTGAGCTTTAGGGTATGACTGTTGCCTCCTGGAGAGCTCAGGGGTGGGCCTCTCCCTCTGGCAGGCTGCTTCTCCTTGCCCATGTTCTCAGATCCCAGTACGCTGGGACCCTGATCCCTTTACCCTCTTTTTGTGATTCCCAGTTGAGCAGATGCTTCCCATGTACATTTCCTTTGTAAGTTCCAATACATTCCTAAAACCTTGAAAACTTGCTGTGCAGGGATATGGTTGGGAGTGATTTGTCTGTCCTCTTACCCTTGGGCAGTGAGAAAAGTTTAGCTCCAGTTAGATCTTCCTCTCCTCGCTCAGACTGTTTCTTTTTCACAGGTAGAGAAGCCCACGAGGAGATCAATATTACGTTTACGTTGCCTGCGGCATGGAACTCTGATGACTGTGTGCTCCATGGCCACTGTGAGCAGGTAGTCTTCACCGCCTGTATGACTGTCACAGCTGCCACCAATGTGTTTCCTGTTACTGTGTAAGTGTACCCCAGACTTATTGGGGCTGCTCTCAATGTATACAGAAAACATTCATCAAGCTTGCCCAGAGTGACCAGGATCTCTTGGAAGATCCCTTTTAAGCAGAGGAGAATGAATTCTGAATTCTCCTATTGGAACCTCTAGCGATCCCTGGCAGAGACCTGATGACCTAATGTCAGAGACCTGCTGAGATGAAAGGTGTCAGTAATAAATACCGTATGAATTAGCAGTCATAGATATCTGGTGTGGTAGAAGACATGGGACATGGAAGCCAGACCTGGGGCCTAAGTCTCCCACCAGACCCAGCTTCTTCCCCTCCCCTCATCATGAAGGTGATGCTGCCATTTCAGAGACTCAGTTGACCCCCCCCCCCCCAGGGGCTCCTCCCAGGTTAACTAGGCTTTTCTGTGAACTTTTCTTTGTTCACTGTCAGAGGATCTGGAGCAGGAGGAGAGCAGGATGGGGAGGTAGAAAGAGCCTGTTTTGGCACTGGAGGACCTCCGTTCAAATCTCAGCTGTGTGACCCTAAGCCAGCCAATTCTTCCTGGGCCTTCTTTTTTCCTCCTGTAATATGAAGGGTCAGACTCAGCAGTCTCTGAGGTGCCTTCTGGCTCTAAATTAGGAACCTCAGACTGGGTCAGCTTGGATCCTCCAGATCTTAGAAATCTATGATTCTCTAGCATGTCCCCCCACCCCCACCCCCACTCCTTTGGAAGGGCCTGAGAAGTCTTACTCATCTTCCTCAAAGAATCCAGAAAAGCTAAAAGAATGTAGCCAGGGTCTGCCAGCTAGTGAGGGGAGATCTCGGGTCTTTGTGTGATAGCACATGTCAGGGAAGTGTATCTGCTTCCCTCTGGAGCCAGAGCCACTTCATATCCATTTTCCCAGAGTCTCTGACCCACGATGTTCCCATTGGGCGTTCGAATTAGGTACATGAGCCCGCCATTGGGATGAGAGCATTTAGCCTGAGTCCACAGTAGCCCCCTTGGGTTTTCTGCCCATACTTCCCCACCTGCTGGACCCCACTGAGTTGGGGCTATTTGTGTCCAAGCAGAAACCGCCATCCCATGTTCATGGACCCAGCAGGTCCTGTGTATAGATGGCAACTCTCCTTCCCACGGAGCCAGCAGCCAGGGAGTGAGTGGTGCAAATGATGGTTTTCTCCTTCTTTCTCCAGACAACCACCACATTGTATCCCTGAGACCTACAGCAACGCCACGCTTTGGTACAAAGTCTTCACCACCGTCAGGGACTCAAATACGAAATATGCGCAAGATTATAATCCTTTCTGGTGTTACAAAGGGGCCATCGGGAAGGTCTACCACACTTTAAACCCCAAGCTCACTGTCATCGTGCCAGATGTAAGTGACCTAAGCCTCCTGGAGTAGTAGGCACTGGGGTCAGAATGATCAGCCATTGCTTTCGTTCTGTTCTTTTCATTTCTGTCCAACTTCATAAGCACTTGCTACATGTGCCAACATTGTCAGGGACCCCGGAGATAGAGGGCCCTTTTCTGGGGAGTCTGAGGAGCCTGTGCAGAACTCTGGTCAGACAATCCCCGAAGACCTTGAGATAGATTGTGCTCTGAATGCAGCACATTCCAGAAGAACACAGAGAGCTGGACTGGAGGGTTCTGAGTAGGGCCTCCTGTGGATGTGCAGCACAAGCTTTCCTGTATCAGGAGCCTGAAGGGGTTTAGGAAGGGTGGAAGACAGGGAGCCATGGAACCTACTTGATAGGCTGCAGGCTGCTTTGGCCAACCTCCAGGTTATTCTTGCCATTGAAAGCTTAGAGTGGGATTATCTCAATCTCCCAAATTGGAAGGGACCCAAGGCAGGTTGGGTATCTCCTTGGACAGCATGAGGGTCAGATTTGGGGGTCATCCAACTTTCCTCTAAAGCCCTCCACTTCAAGGGTCCCCTCATCTCCTTGAGGACTTTTGTCTAGCTCTGATTCTTAGGAGGTCTCTCCTTATATTGGGTCAAAATCTGTTTGCTTTCATTTCTGCATTGAAGAAGTTGTGGTTCTCCCATGGCTCTCCCCTTGTCTTGTTGATAAACCCCTCCTTTACTAGAGAGAGCTAGTTGATGAGCGTAGGTGAAAGATTACTTTTTTTTTCAACTTATGTGTTGTTTAATCAGTAAACTCTGAAAAAAAAACCCATCAGAATTGTGTCACTTTAACAGTCTAGCCTTTGCAAACCCTTTGTTCCAAACAGTTAGGTGATAGAAAATTTAAAATATAATTAGAGAATTATCATATAGGTCATGTAAAAGGGGGAGAAGGAAACTAGTTGAGGCTTTAGTGTTTTGGTGGAAAACATCACAGCTCTTGCTGACCCATAAATACATCATTCGGCACCATCGTTTGGAAGTGAGCCAATTTCACACAAATCTTTCCCAGAAAGGTCACCACCAAGCCTCAAGACTAGTTAGTGTATTTTAACAAAAATGTTTTTAAGCTTGAACAAAATGTAGGTTCTGGCCATGGCCACAAAACCCTAACCTTTGAGGAGGCAGAGGCAGTTGGTTTTGTATCTGTGGCATCTTCACCATGGTTTGTCTTCCGTGACATGCAGAACTGACACAAAGAAGTAGATACAGAATCACGGGAGAAGGGATGGGCCGGGGTGCTAAAGGACAGTCTTGGCTATGGGGGTGGGGACCAAGGGTGAAGAGAGGGTGGGGAATGGAGCATCCAGCAGATGGGCCAGTTTGACTGGTTCTTCTTGGTAGCATTTAAGCCACGTGACTTTTAGTCTTTTGGAATTCAGAAAAAGAAACCTCTTCTCAGAAACCTATAGAATATGGGGCTTTGTAAGCTGGGGTCCCTGAACTTGTCTTTAAAACATATTTTGACAATGATTTTGATGTAATTGGTTTCTCTTGTTATCTGACATCATTTATCTTTAGGGGTCCGTGACCCACCCCCCCCCCCATGAAATGGCCAGCATTGCTCACCCACCTGTTCTCTGACTGACCACCACTGCTCAGCTGGGTTTTTTCTCTTTCTCTTTGGGCAGGATGATCGCTCCTTGATAAATCTGCATCTCATGCACACCAGCTATTTCCTCTTTGTGATGGTGATTACGATGTTCTGCTACGCAGTCATCAAGGGTAGACCAAGCAAACTGCGACAAAGCAATTCAGAATTCTGCCCAGAAAAGGTAAGCAGGAAGATGGGAGCTGCTGGGCAGCATGGGAAAAGTCACCTGCCTGGCATGCTGGGGCGGTGTAGTTCAGACAGGCGGATGAGTGTCTCCTCCCAGGCCAGCTTCTGCTGCAGCAGCTTCATTTTGCTGACCACCTGAAAAAGAAGAAACCAGACTTGAGGGGAGAGAGCCCTATTCCATAAGCAAAGTGTCTTGGAGCCTCCATCTCTGAATTCTTGTGTCCACCACTTTTCCTTTGAAGAACAGTGACAGATTTTTTTTCTTGTCCTTTCATCGTGGCCCTGCCTAGAATCTTCCCGGTGTGAGTTGGGTCTTGACTGAGTGACTTGTTCCCCCTCCTCAGCTTTCTCCTCACCTGCTCTGTTGGTCTGAGCAGATCCCAGGAGAAGAGAGGGGCACAGGCGCAAATATATATCTATTTAGAGGTGTGATACTAGGCAATGGGGAAAATAATCTTTACCCTTCCCTTATATTAGGGGGATTCAACCTATACAGAGAGAAGAAAATACGAAGTAATAGAGTTTTGGGTGGGGGCAGGGAATAGTTAACAATTCTGAAGCATTAAGATGGTCCTTTATTGTGGAAGACCACAATGACATCACTATGTTAGAGACAAGTTACGATGCATTCAACAGGGGCTGATCAGACCAAACAGTCCATTTGAGCATCTGGAGTGTTTACTCTAAACTTCCATATCTCATGTTTCCTTTGAGCTGCTTCCATTCTACTTTGCCCAGCTAGGTGGTACAGTGGATAGAGCACTGAGTCAGGAGGATGAGAGTTCAAATCCTGCCTCAGACATTTGCCACTTATTAGCTGTGTGACCTTAGGCAAGTCACTTAACACTGATTGCCTCACATCCAGGGCCATCTCCAGGCTTCCTGATCATATCTGGCCACTGGACCCAGACAGCTCTAGAGGAGAAAATGAGGCTGGTGACCTAGCATAGCCCCCCTCACTCAAATCCAATTAATGTGCTTGTCACGGCATAGGTCAAACAAACATCATTCTGCCTTGCCCATAGGACCCAGCCCCCTCTCTGATGAGGGCATGCCATGCTGGGTGGTCTTTTGCCAGTGTCTCCCCTATAGTACAGTCCAAGTTTCACAGGCATAGAGCTCTTATGAGAAGCAGCCCTTGAGATGAGCCTGAAGGAAGCTTGGGATTCTCAGAGAGGGAAGTGAATCAGGAGGTACAACCAGGGTAAAGTTGTAGCAATGGGAGATGAATCCTGTGAAACAGGAGGAAATAGGAGATGGGTCCATTTGCTGAGGGCAAAAAGGTGCAATAAATGAATGGAAAGGATCCCCTAGACTGGCTGGCGAGCAGAGCCCATAGATGCTGATGGGGATTGAAGCCTGGGGCTTTCCCCATGCTGATGGGTCCCTCTGCCTCTGCTCTGTTCCAGGTGGCTTTGGCTGAAGCCTAGTCCTGCGAGTTCCCTTTTCTGTGAGTGACTGAAAGAATCGCAGTCGTTGCCTGCTGAGCCCGGCCTGTATCTGGACACTCTGTGAATATATTATCTGGCAATGTTGGGTTATTCCAACCAAAGACATTTCAAGTGCCTGTTCATTGATTTGTACATATTTATAAAAGAAAAAAAATATATTCGGAAACTGGTCAGCTGATGCACTCGCTCTGCACCAGGGTGTGACTAGAACCTTTCAATCTTTTACCTGTGGACTTCGCCTGTGTTTGTGTAAATATGTTATCTATGTGGCTCCATCGGTCAGAGTGGATCCTGTGGCCTGGAGGCATTGGAGCCGGCTCAAGACCTCTGCCAGCGTCTCAAAGGAAACAGATTTCCTGTCAGAGGGTGTTGGATTTGGTCTTTGTTTCAGCCCAGCAGTAAGATGTGTATGGTGGCATTTGATCTGTATGCAGCTTAGGCAGGATAGCACGTTTCCAAAGCCACTGATCCAGGGCCCGAGTTCAGTGTGTTCCTTGTGGCTTAATGAGGATAGCGACAACAATAATAATCCCTGTTCTCCACTTTGCTCTTTGCTTGCAAGAAGAGATAATCCATCTTTCTTTTGGGGGATGAAGAAAAATTGAAACACATATTCAATTCAATCATTTTAATACTGCTGTAGTTAGGACAAACTTGTGCTTTTATCCCAAGTAAAGCAAATATTTAAAAGATGAATCCCTTTTGAAGCCATCACCATGTTAAATGCTAAGTTTCATTTTTGTGTGGACTGTGAAAAGACATGACCTCGGTGGGCTCTGCAGCAGGATGCTTCCCAGTCATTTTTTTCCTTCCTTTCTTGGCCTTTCTCTTCTTTAAAATGAAAAGGCAGTTTCCTTGGGCCAAGGAGCTGGCTGTGTCACCCTCCACTCTGAAGGGTAGGGAGGAAATCCAGGGGACTGAACAAAACCAGAAGATGCTAAGTTCATCCCTCCTCGTTTTTCTCCAAGGCTTCAGGAGCAGAGTTGCTAACCCTGGAACAACCGTGTTTGTGAAATCTGGCGCTGGAGGCCGGCTTCGGTTGATTCGTCTTCCTTCAGTGAAAGCCAGATGTGTCTTAGTCCTTTGGGACTCTGGTCGTCTCATTTCTTCCCTTGATTTTCCTTTTCTCGTGGTGGTTTGATCTGCCCCCCCCCTTTTTTTAAGAATTTGTATTACCTTTTCTAATACAGTCCTTTTATGATTTCTCCTCAGTCTGCAAGAAGAAAAAGCATTTTGTAAACGTCCCCACACATCTAAAATGGGGGTGTCTTGATAACCCTTTATCATTAAGGACCTTTTACGTCTTGCTTTTGGCTTATGTTGCAGAGGCCATCGAATTAAGGCTTTGGAAATAGCAGCCCTTTTATCAGGGGTCCTCAGACCTCGCTACTTTGGTCTGGAGACTCTGGATGCCAGACTCCCCTAGAAGGAAAACTGCTGTGGGCCTTTTCCCAGAAGACTCTGAGACAGGCCACTGCCAGGGACCTGGTGTTTCAGTGTTTCTCTTGAGTACATTTTCAAGCACAATAATCATATTTTTCTGATAGACAATGGTTTTTTTTTTTCCTGTATGGTCTTTGTTGCCGACATGAGGCATGGGTAACTTGTTGAATGTAGTTTTCTTTCTGGAGTTCCAGACAGGAGCAGATTTGGAAATCACTTGGGTTTGGTTTCCAGAAATGTCTTACATTAAAAGGCTTCCAGATTTTAGTTGAAGCTGCTACTGACTTAGAATCCTGATGAAGTGAAGCTATACGCTATACGATAGATTTATAGTGTGCGTGTGTGTGTGTGTGTGTGTGTGTGTGTGTGTGTGTGTGTTTGGGGGGTGGGGGATGCAGCTGAAAAAAAATTAATTTTTCCTGATCTGTCCTGCTCTCAGCTTGTCATATATGTGTGCATCTGTAAACACCCATATTGCTGATCTTTGATGTTTTAATTAAAGAGAGTGGGGTGGGGTGGGGAACTGATAGCCCGGGAAGAAATGAAGTCAAGAATGGTGCTAGGAAGTGCCAAAAAGTGCCCCAAAACATAGCTTAGCTTAAGGTAAGATGAAAAATAATATTCATTTTTTTTGTTGTTGTTGAGCAAGCAACTGTCAGAGGGCAGAAGCCCGAAGTGTAGCATATTGGAGATGTGCCACTGATGTATTTGAAGGGCAAGGAATAGATAGCCCCCAGGCCAGATTTGAGATCGGGGTTTCCTTGGCATCCCCCAAAGCCAAGGGTGCCCATGACTGACTTTCCTCCTTGAGACTTGCTCCTGGGTGTGTCTGTGGGTGTTGGGGTCAGCTGCGGCCCCCTGCTCGGGCCCCTCGGCCTGGCTCTGATGCAGCCAGACGGAAGGTCGACGACATACATGGTAGAGTGGTTGTTTCAGATCATATTGATCTCTCCTTTTCATTCCCTTTCACCGTATGACTTGAATCCGTCTCGATTCTCTTGGTAAGTGTTTTTTTTCTTGTTAGTGTGTCCTGTAGAGAGTCAGAGCCATGGCTGTTGGCCCTCCTTCTGGTCACGGCTAGGATGGCCCGGTGATCCTGTTCACTTCTCTCGTTGCATGATCTGGTAATGGCATTCTCTGCTAGGTTAATTTTCTGTGTTTGTAAGATGTGCATATATGCTTTACAGAATAAAAACATCTGAGTTAACTTGGGTTTCATTCTATTTGTTCTGCTTGGGTTGGTTGCTTTGGGGGGTACAGCAGGGGGGACCCATACAAAAGAAGATTCCAGAGAGCCAGGCTCTGCCCCTGAATTAGATTATTAAGGTGGGCATAATCTAGAAGGTGTCTTATGTTAAACAAGGGAGAGGGAAAGTACCCTTCAGTCGCCTTAGGGAAGTGGGCCTCAGTTTCCTCATTTGTCAGATCCTATGCTGTGAGCTGGAAGGGACTTTAAGAACTTCTAGTCCAACCAGAGGTGGAGTGACTCGCTGAAGGTCAATGCTAGGTGAGAAATGGTCAGAATTTGAACCCAAGGCCAATGCTCATTCCACTAAACTATTCAGCTGTTGCCCCCCAATCTAAAGGTTCTTCTCGTCTGTTAGAGGATGAAGTAACAGCCCCTTTTTAATGCAGTTCAGCATTTAATCTTCCCCAGAGACAAATCATTTGAGGTTCGGGAGAGGGGGGAGAGTCCTTCTCTTCCTCCCCAAGGCTAGATATCTGCCCAGCGGGTCTTCTCCCTGAGCCCTTGATGTGTTCTCTGAGCTTTGCCATTTATTGGAAGAACAAACAGTAGCAAACCTGATCCAAATCCTTCCCTGCAATGGTAAATAGAGGAGCCAAGGACATGTTTGCATAGGTGCAAGGAAAAGAGCATCTATCTCAGTTACATGAACCCTTTGGAGCCCTAAGCCTTGGGTTCCCAATGGGGCTGCTCACCTCCCTTGGCAAAGCCCCTCCAACATCACAGATTGCACTTCCTAGAGCCATGAAGAATTCTCTTTTCTCCCAAAGGGCAGAGATACTGGGCACCTCCTCCAGTGGAAGATGCCAGGGTTCACTGAGCCATTCTGATGATGAAACCAAGAACAATGCTGCTTTGTGAGAAGCCAGAAATTCAATATCTCAATAGCGCCTTCTGTTTCCTCTCTCTTGTCTGTCTTTGGGAAAATGGTAGAGTTCCATGTTCATAAGAGGGGGTCAATCGCAGGTTAGCAATTAAAAACCCAAGCCAATTGGGGGTGGGTGGGAAGTGTGTACTTTGGCAGAGAGCTGCCCAAAGGCAGGAAGACTGGGCAAACTGGTGTTGTATAGCTAGCTCTTCAGGATCATTAATTGTAGAGAAGGTAATGACCTGGACTGGGAGAGGGAGTTCCCTCCACCAGGCCCTGTTCACCCCTTTAAGCAGGTCAGCTGCCAGGTCAGCTCCCCCAAAGTACCAGCCTAGAGAAATGAGCAGGCTGACCCAGGCCTAGGGCTTCTGTGGGACCTGCGGGGCAAGTCATATCATCTCTGCCAGCCTCGGTTTTCTCATCTGTAGCAGGGCAAAGAATAGTAATACTTGAGTCACTCCCTACCTCATTTGTAAGTAAGCTTTGTAAGCTGAAAGGGCTACAGAAATATTGGGGGGAGGGGTTAAGTCAGATGAGAGCTCAGAGATGAATAAATGGTCTCTGCCCACTTTAGGACACACCATTCCTCACTGCTAGATGGGGGGGGGGGGGTATGTTTCCTTTGATTCCCCGTTCTGAGGTTACCTGAAAGTGGCCCTTAGAGCATCACACGCCCTCCCTCCAGGCCTACTTTCTATAACCTTTTTAATCATTCATATCTTTTGTTTCTACCTGTGCACAAGTATATGTTCAGGTGTGTGTGAGTGTATTTGGGTGCACAAGGGGTGGGCGGACACACCCCTATTGTGTCTCCCTGTTAGGATTTGGGCCCATTGTGGGCAGTATCCCTGATGTCTAGATCAGAGACTTAAAATAATTTTAATCAGTGCATTTATCGAGCCCCTCCTTGATCTAGGCCAGGCCTCCACTATGGGTTTGGAGAAGGAGGAAATAGGAGAGTGAGTCTGTGCCTCCTCCCCATTCCCAGTCGTGCCCACTGGGGTACTAGGAGACACCCAGGCCACAGGTCCTGACGAAGCAAGGCACTGTGGGCTGAGGGAGTGGGTTGTTTATCTCTTTGAGCTGACGGTGTCAGGAAATGTTTTATGGAGATGCTGGAATGTGAGATTTGGAGGTTGGATTTCAGGGATCCCTTCCAACTAAAATAATGAGACCTTCGACAGACATTCTGGCTAACCTCACTCCCTACATTGGATAGAGGTGGAAACTTTTGGGGCTGGGGGATTTGTCAAATGGTCAATAGGGGGCAGATCCTCAGGACTTGAACCCAAGTCTTCTCATCTAGTGTTCTTTCTTTTAGCCACTAAACCTCTTGAAATAGGGATGGCCTTTAAATAGGGGAAGGGCCAGATTCAACTCAGAAGCATCATATTGGAGTTGAACCAAAGCACGGAGGCTCAGGGACACCTAGTCAATATGTGGAAGCCCAACATTCAGGTCCAACACACCTCATTCTACCCCTGCTGCCTCCAGTCAGATGGAGAGGTCCCATGGAGTGTGATGTACAATGTGATGTACAGAAGGATGATTCACTAGCAGAGAATTTCTGGAAGAGGATGAGGAAGGGAGAGAGCAATGTTTTTAGCCAATCAGAATGATCAGATAAAATGGCTCCTCCAAATGGCCCAGGCACAAGGACAATGGCCTTTATCATCTTGATTCACTCAACATCAAGACACAAACATTTAAAGTTCTGTACCATCTGGCAGATGGGTTGTTGCTTCCTGAGTGACATCATTCTCTCCTTCTCCCCACTCCACCAAGGGGTATTTCCAGTCTTTGGAAAATAAGAGCACACAGGGGCGGCTAGGTGGCACAGTGGATAGAGCACCATCCCCGGAGTCAGGAGGACCCAAGTTCAAATCTGGCCTCAGATACTTCGTAATGACCTAGCTGTGTGGCCTTGGGCAAGCCACTTAACCCTACTGCCTTGCAAAAACTTAAAAAAAAAAAGAAAAGAAGAGTGCACAGATAAACAGCTGTATCTGCCTTTTCTCAGAGGGGATTTGGGGGAACCATCCTTCTCTTATCTCCTTCACATGCCAGTTCTTCCAAGCTTTTCTCTCCTGTCCCCAACACCACCATGACTGAACCCTACACTCCAGTTGTCCATCTGCTAAGAGTGCCAGGGGAGGCTTGGCCCTGGGCCCCTTTCTGGGCCTCAGTTTTCTTCCTTATAATTTTTTTTTTTTTGGTTTTTGCAAGGCAACGGGGTTAAGTGGTTTGCCCAAGGTCACACAGCTAGGGAATTATTAAGTGTCTGAGGTGGGATTTGAACTCAGGTCCTCCTGACTCCGGGGCTGGTGTTCTATCCACTGTGCCACCCAACTGCCTCTTCTTTATAAATTTTTGGATGGTCGAATTAAATTGTCTATTTCTCTTCTAGTTGTAATATTGTAAGGTTTCATTTTGGGGCCACAGGCTCCAGATTGGACCTAAATGGCTAGGTTTGAGTATCATCCTCATCTTCTCCTCCCTGGATCATTCTTGGCTGGGCCCTTAGGAGTTCAAGGACAAGCTGGAGGAATGCTACCCTCTTCTTTCCTGTTTCTCCCCTCTTCCCCTGCCGCCATCATTGTACATCACACTCCATGGGACCTCTCCATCTGACTGGAGGCAGCTGAAACCTCATCTCCACCAACTTCCTTCAGATCTCAATTAAAACCCCACCTTCTGCAAGAAGCCTGTTTTGATCCCCCTTAACGAGAGTACAAAGGAACCAACCATCCTGTGGGTAATCTCCAGTTTATCCCTTCCCTAGTCATTAACAATTATTAAGCACCTACAGCATACTAGACATGCTAAGCAAGTGTGATACAAAGAGAGGCAAAACCCAGACTGGCCAAGATGATGGCAGGACAATGATGGACAAACAACCAGACATGGTAGGAACTTAAATCAGTGGTTATTGATTAGTTGGTTGACTCAAGCTAGTTTGGCCAGTGCCAAACTTCATTCCTTTCTTAGCCAGAGCCAGACTGGAGAATCAGTTCCTGAGAGTCAATATTATATAAGAGGAGGAGGTTGTGTTGGGTAGGAGTGGCGCCCCAAGAGAAGAGTATGCCCCCTCGAGTGGGAGGGTCTTCTTCTCAAGCACAAGATGATGTCATTAGACGCTAAATCCCAGGGCCAAAGGGAAGAACCCCAGATGGGGACTCAGAGGACCTGGTAACTACTGCTCCGGTCGGTCACTTCACCAGGACCTCAGTTTCCTCATCAGTGAAAAGATGGGATCAGATTGGATACCAGCTCTAGATGTAGGATCCTAAGTTACTTCACCTGGACCTCGATTTCTTTCTCTGAAAATGAATGTGGACTAGATGGGGTTCTAGAAAATGCTTTTCTGGATATAAATGAGAAAATATGTTTCTGTCTCTCTGAATCCCAAAATTCTACATTGGGAAAGAGGAATGAAGAAGACAGAGTAGAATGTGGAGACCTCAGAGGCCATTCAGGCCAACTGCTTCATTTTCTAAGTGAGGAAACTGAGGCCCAGAAAGAGAAGTGATTTGTCCAAGGTCCCACAGCTGGTAAACATCAGAGCAGGGATTTGAATCCAGGCTTTCTTACTCTTTGTGGATGGGAGGGAAGAGGCTGGGTCAAAGGAGAAAGAATCTTTTCAGCTAGGAGAGGTTCGGGGTAGGTGCAGCTCCCAAGGCCCCCGGCTTTAGGACTAGTCAGAATTTTCCAGGCCAGGTTGTACTACTTGAGGGCACTGTATGGAATTTACCAGAAGATGGCGCCCCAAAACCTTTTTGGCTATCTCTGCCTAACCCACATGGAGGAAGAATGGTCTTTGGTGACATTTTGGGGTTCTCTTTTAGGAAGATGCTGGGTCCTGGGAGCTGGAGGCTGATCCTAACAGGTGTAGGAGAGGGAAGACAAAGGCCCCAACCCTGGGGAGCATCAGAGTTCGTATACAATTTGTACAGTAGGGAAGTTACTAGAGTAATAATCCTGACTGCCATTTACTTAACTGTATGACCTTGGGCAAGTCACTTCCTTCTATGGGTCTCAGAGTTCTGCACAACTGGGCTCCAGTTCTGTACGGTGAGGAGACTGGACTAAGGATATATCCAGCTCCTGCTAAGATCCCAGACTCTTAAGAATCAGAGTAGGGAGCAACAGATCCCTGAGGCTTGGGAGCTGCCTTCTGGGGTCTGTGGATCTCTTGAAGCATTTCTAGAGATGGAAAAGACTTCAAAGACCACGGGGTCCAGTGTTGTTTTAGAAAGGAGGAAGCCGAGGCCTATAAGTAGCGTTACTTGGGTTTGGATCCTGCCTCAAGTATTTAACTAATTTGTAATTTCATCTATTCCTGAGCCACCATTCTGGAGCAGCTGGATATTAGGTGGAAGGCTTTTTCTGATTCTAATTCATTGATTTTTGCTGTTGTTGTTCATCTTATCTTCTCCATCTCGGTCCTTGGTGATATTGATCTTATCGGCTGCACACTCTCCTCTCTCTAGATTTTTCAGTCAATCAATCCTGAACGTGGTAGGACTCAAAAAGTGGTGAGGCTCTCACCATCCAGAGGGGTAATCGCCATGCAAACAGATGTCTACGCACAGGCTCCACACATCCCTGGTAGGTTTTCTTGATACTTTTCTCTTTTCTGATCCTCAGCTGTGCTCAGCTTTGTTTGTGTTCTTCATCTACGTCCCACGCTGTGTCCTGGACCTCCTTTTCTTGCCTAGTCCCTCTCACTTGGGTGATCTCATTAGTTCCCAATTATCTTCATGAAGATGTCTTCCACATCAAAAAGGATTAGGGCTCATGCCCTAACTTCTCTGCTGAGCCAGTCATAAATCCCCAGGTGCCTCCTGAATATCTCTTCTATTAGACTGAAATTACTTCAATTAGATTGAGTTTGTTTGGTTTATATTGTTTCTTTGGGGGGGGGGTTATTCCACAAGGCCTAGCACATAATTATCTCTCTCTCTCTCTCTTTTGCGTTTGTTTTTTGCAAAGCAATGGGAGTAAGTGACTTCTCCAAGGTCTCACAGGTAATTATTAAAGGTCTAAATCTAGATTTGAACTCAGGTCCTCCTGACTCCAGGACTGGTGCTCTAACCACTGGGAAACTTAGTTGCCTCATAATTATAACTTAATAAATGCTTATTCACTATTGGCTTTGGACGAGTCATTCTCATCTGCAAAATGGGGGTAACAATGGTCACCCCATGTACCCTCCAGAAAGGGTGTGAGAAAAGCACCTTGTAAATCTTCAAGCCTTATATAAGTGAGTTACTATTTATTATTAGTATTATTATTATGAATGAAAACCCTTTAATAGGCACTTAGCAGAGGCTCAGCTAGGTTCCTATTATTATTATCATTATTACTACTACTATTGTTTGGAGTCATAACTACAAACTCTTAAAACTGTGATAAATTCAATTGTAGGGAATGAGGTAGAGGTAGGGATGGGGGAGTTGAGCTGAGAACTAGGAATGGGGAACAGAGTGGGGGACAGTCTGCTTCAATTGAACATATTCCCTCAAACTGCAGGGAGAGGTTGGGGTAGTCAGAAAAGGTCAGCCCTAGACGGGGAGCCTAGGTCAAAGTGAGAAGAGTGGATAAGGTTGAGGGGGATGTTGGTGGGACCCATCCAGGGGCAGTGTCCTGGAACAAAGCCCTGGTCATCTCCCTTAGGAAGAAACCCATCCATCTGGTAGAACAGCAGCTCGAAGACAGTGAGTTGACTCATGAATCAGGTGCCAGATGAATGGGACAGAGCTTGCCATGGGAAGGAGCAGTGATTGAAAGAGCGCCGTCTGGCTCCAGTCCAGTCTAGCTGGGAGGAGGGCCAGCAACAAGCCGCCTCCTTGGCAGAGTCCAAACCTCACCTGGTGAAAAGACTGTCATTCTGGGAGGGGGGAGGCAAAAGGAAGCTGAGACAGCAGGTGTGGCTTCAGGAAAGGAAATATTTGGGTTTAGACCATAAATAGGAAATGCACTGTCTGGCCCCAATCCTAACCCTTGCAGCTGTTGACAGTGAGCCAAATTGCAGGATTCAAGGGGCCCCAATTTACTCCTTGGATCCTGAGAAAGAACCTAGGAAAATAGGTTTTTAAATTTTGTAAATATCTTGGGTTTTTAAATCACCTCCATTTCCCAGTCTATTCCGATCCCTTCCCCTTCCAGAAAAGCTACTCCAAAAAACCAAGAAGAAAAAAAGAAACAAAAATGAGTTCAACAAAATTAACCAACGGGCCAAAAGCCTGACCTACATGATCTCCCACACTCAAGTCCTCTATCTCTACAGAGGCCGTAGGGAGCCGCCTTCACCTTCACCTTCTCCTCTCCCTTCTTTGGGACTGATCTTGATTATAATCATTTCCCAGCCTTCAGTTACAATTGTTTGATCACTGGGACTTGCAAATACTTAAAAAATAGATCTCTAAAATTGTTATCTTGTGATTTTAGATGAACATTTTCCAATGGATCCTTTCCCCCTTCTTTAGACTGAATTCTTTGAGGGCGGAGACTGGGTTTTGCCTTTCTTCACATCTTCAGTACTTAGCACATAGTAGGAACCTTAATAAAGGTTCCTAGAGAATAAAGATCTATAAAATGAAGGCATTCATCTCTATAGCCTCTAGTGTACCTTCCAGGCCTTTTAACAAAGTGGGGGGGGGCAGGAGAAGTAAAGAAAGAGCCCCATCGATATAGGACCTTATTCTCTGCCACTACAAAAAAAATGTGTGGGTATATATGGGGGAGAGGGGCTTTCTCCTATCTCTTCTTTGGGGCCATGCTGGGTCATTACAAATCCATAGCTTCCAACTTTCATTGTCAGAATTTATGTATAAAGGCTGAAATTTATATTCTTGTTCAGCCATTTCAGTCATTTCTTGGCAGAGCCACTACAGTGATTTGCCACTTCCTTCCCAACCCATTTTACAGATGAGGAAACTAAGGCAAACAGGGTTAAAGGACTTGTCTAGGGTCACACAGCAAGGAAGTATCTGAGGCTGGATTTGAACTCAGAAATAGGAGTCTAACTGGCTCCAGGTCCAACACTCTGTGCTCGATGGCATCCCCTAGCCACCCATGGCTGACATTTCTATTGAGCATTAAAGTTTCCTCACTGGAACCTCATCACAATCCTGCGAGATAAGGGTTGACAGTATTATTATCTCTATTTTACAGATGAGGAAACTGAGGTTCATAAAGATGAAATCACTTGCCCAGGGGCACACAACTCAGCCAGACCCTCTTTACTTCAATTCCAGCTGCCTATCTTGTAAATGCCCCCCCCATCTGACACCCTAAGCTAGGGGTTCCTACTCACTTTTAGTGACTGCACTCTTTGGTTTTCAGTAAACTTCCCCATACCCCAAGTCTATGTGAAAAGAAATTTATTCTAGAATGTATTTGCTTATGCTTCTAAGAGGTAATGTGATGATAATAATACAATTAATAATAATAATAACAATAACTGACATTTATATAGCTTTGTAAGGTTTACAAAGCACTTTATAAGCATCTCATTTTATCCTCACAACAATTCTGGGAGGTAGATTTTTTTTTAGTTTGGTTTTTTTTGCAAGGCAAACGGGGTCAAGTGACTTGCCCAAGGCCACACAGCTAGGTCATTATTAAGTGTCTGAGACCGGATTTGAACCCAGGTCCTCCTGACTCCAGGGCTGGTGCCTTATCCACTGCGCCACCTCGCCACTCCTGGGAGGTCGATATTATTGCTATTATTACTCATGTTATTATTCCCATTTTTGTGGATGAGGAAACTCAGCAGAGGTTAAATGCCTTATTCAGTGTCACAAAGTTAGGTGGTATCAGAGCCTGAACTTGAACTCAGATCTTCCTTACTCCAAGGTCCAAGGCTTTATCCATTGTATCCCCTCACTACCCTTACTAGATGATGGATTTATTTCAAAAAGATTATATAATTTACTGAATAATCTCCATACCTTCTTGGCAGGCTTTTGATAGTAATTACAATAATAACAATAAATGGGTAGACTGCATCTAGGGCTTTAGGGTTTGCAAAAACCTTATGCTTGATCTGAATAATGCTGTGAGATAAGGGCTATGATTATTCCCATTTCTCTTATGAGCAAACTGAAACTGAGTCTGTGAACCCATGCCCAATATGCCAGAGACATGAATAGATTCTGAGAGGAGTGAGAGACAACGGATGAACAGACATTTTAGAGGCAACTGAGATAGGAAAAGGAGAAAGGGTTGGCCATCTGGACACCTGGGCACAGGTCCTAGCTCTGCCAACTAACTCCCTAAATGATATTGGTTAAGTCACTTCCTGAGATTCAGCTTCACTTTTCTCATTAGTCTCATGGAGATAATAATAGCTTTCTGTCCTGCCAGTAGATTGTTATGAGGGGTGGAAGAAATGCCTTGAAAGGGTAGCCAATGCTTTTCATTCTGGGGGGGGGGGTATAGGGCAATAAGAGACTCCCTAGTGGCGGGGGGGAGCAAATGTTAAGAGAGAACAATTCATTTCAACTGAGCTAGATTCGGGGGGGGGGGGGGATACAAAATGACGGAACAAGACATCATTCCCTATTCTCAAGGAGTTTCTAATGTAATTAAAGAGATAGGCAGAATACAAATTATCGATGCAAAATAACTGCGTGAGATTTGCAAAGGGCCAGATTACAGTTTTGACATAAAAAAATCAGTTATGAGAGAATGAGAAGAGGCATTCAATTAGGAAAAATGTCTGATAAAAGTATAACAAAGCTAGATAGGAAATTTATACCAATATATATAAGATTAAGAGCCAATCCCCAATCAATGTGTTCAGAAAGGTTTCAAAACAAAACTGTCAACAATTATATGACAGAACACTCCAAATCACAAGTAATAAAAGAAATGAAAATTAAAACGATTGTGAGGTTTCTCCTCATACCCATCAGGCTGACAAAAAAGACAAAAGGTTGTGGGGGCTACAGGAAGACAAGATGCCTGAGAGAGCTGCAAATTGTTCCAATCATTTGGTAAAACAATTTGGAAATATATACCCCAAAAGTCATTCAAATCTCCAGACCATTTAACCCATTGATAGGAGTGTTCTCTGAGGAGGTCAAAGAAGAGGGAAGGGCCCCCAGAAATATTTCTAACAGAACTACTTTTGTAATAGCAAAGAGCAAGAAGGAAAATGGGGGCTCATAATTTGAGAAATCACCGAACAAATTGTGAACTCTGAATGTAGTGTTATAATATTGCGCTGTAAAAAATGATGAACTTGAAAAAATTTAGAAAAATTTGAGGACACATCTATGAACTGATGCATGTGAATTAGGAAGAACCAGGAGAACAATTTGTCAGTGTCAAGGAAACAACAAGAGACTTTGACATTCTGACTTGAGAAGGAAGATCAATCGAGGAAGTAGGATGGGTAGATCAATGCAGTGTCCAGTTCTGACTTCAGGAGACTGATGACAGATACTCTCTCAACAGAGGGTTCACAGCTCAGGAAACTGATTAGATGGGCATCAAGGTTCCTTTCAATTCTAAATCTATGATATTATGATCCCCAAATCAGAAATGCAAAATAAGGTGTTCATTTTCAGATATGGTCAATGTGTGATTTGTTTTGCCTAGTTATACGGAAGGCTCTTATTAGTGAGAAATGATGGTGATTTTTTTTTTAAAAAAGCATCCGTAAAACCTTAAGGAAATATAAAATAAGGATATATATAGAGGGAGAAAAGATAAATACAAAATCAATGGACAGTGATTTGAATAGAGGGAGAGAAATCAGGGAAATGTCCTTAGAGGAGGAGGTGGAATGTGAAGGAAGTTAGGGATTCCAGGAAATAAGAAGGGAGTATGCTTGAGATGGCATGTGAAAGAAAACAGTAACAAGAAATGTAATGTCATCCAAGAGGAAGAAGAGGTAGACTAATTTGGCCACAGCCTAGAATTTGTGAGGGGGAAGTACTGGAAAGGGTCAAAGCTAACATCCACGAAGTAAACTTGTGTTGTGTCAATGGAAATAGGAAAAATAGAAAGTTTGAGGGGTTGGTAGGAAGGAAAAAGACAAGTTCCATTTTGGACATGTTGTAGGGGCTACAGGAAGACAAGATGCCTCGTCTGAAGATGCCCACAGGTATTTGGAGAAGGGAGACTGGAGTTTAGGCAAAAGTTGAAGCCTTGGGACGATTGGGAGCTATTGGCACAGAGATGATAATTGAACCCCTGGAAGCTGATGAGAAGATTGAGAAAGAGGAGAAAGAGACAAGAGGGAAAGGTCCTCTCTTTGCATGACAGTGATGAGCTCAGAAAGGAGAAAGAGCCTTAGGATGAAGAGGGCAAGGAAAAGAGCAGTTCAGAAGGAAAGCAACTGCCAGATCCTGCTTCACCTGCGCTCAGTCTACACATCTTGCCGTTGACCTTGCTAACACCTAACCTGTAGTTAGCATAGTGCCTGTCATAATAGGTTCTTCATAAATACTTATTCCTTTTCTCTTAACACCAACAGCTCTACTTTCCATTCCTGGGAGCCCTCCATCCACTCACAGACCAAGAATTCCTTCCTATCATTTACTGTTGAGAGATCAAGAAGAAACCTAAAAATATTAGATTTAGCAATAAAAAGATCATCCATGACATTTTCATTTGGGTGATGCGACAGAAACCAAATGCATGATGAGATACTTTCCTTTAAAAATAAAAAAAAGTTGAGGTTCAATTTGGGGAAAAAACAACGACTCCATATTTTGAGCTAGTGGAGTGAGTGTAGATGGATTTTTTTTCAAGGAGTTTGACTGTAAAAGGGAGTGGATGACAGTTTAAAGGGATAGTAGGGTCAAGAGAAAGATTTGGGTTTTTGTATGTTTTTAGGAGGGAAGAAATCTGGACTGCAGGGAAGGAACCAATAGAGAAGAAAAGATTGAAAATTAGAAAGAATGACAGGGTGTGGTGGAAAATACCTATAATCTTTCCTGCCATGGAGGCTGGGACTGATGGATCTCTTGAGCTTGGAATTTCTAAGCTGTTGTCTGTACTAAGCTCTGAAAGACTATGGTGAGCCCACTGGGAGGAGGGGTCCACCAGGTTCCCTAAGGAGAAGTAAGCTGACCCAGGCCAAAAAAAAGAGGAACAGGTTAATGTTCCCATGCTGATCAGGGTAGAATCGGGTCTGTGAGAACCAGGCACATATATGAGAAGCTCCTTGGATAAGAGAGGGAGACCAATCTTAAAAAAGAAAGAAAAAAATAAGGGAGGAAGAGGAGATGGTGGAAGGAAGATAAGAAGTTTGAGTATGAGTGAGGGGTTGACATTGAAAAAAGCAAGGGTACCAATAGAAGGTTTGAGGCAGCTGGGGGTGCCATAGTATACAGAGCAATGAGCCTGGAGTCAGGTAGACTCCTCTTCATGAGTTCAAATCCAGCCTCAGATATTTTGTAGCTGTGAGTGACCCTGTTTGTTAATCCTCTTTGCCTCAGTTTCCTCATCTGTCAAATGAGCTCGAGAAGGAAGTGGCAAATCACCCCAGTATCTTTGCCATGCAAACTCCAAATGGGGCGACAAAGACATGACTGGAAAAAGACTAAATACAGAGCAGTTGCTCATGGCCTCAAGAAGTGCCACTTGGTCTTCAACTGGAAAAAAGATGAGAAGAGAGACAAAGCAGAGGTGATCTGAAGTGTGAGCCAGAGGAAGGGAGGGAACTTAGAGCGGATGGGCTCGCTTTTGAGAATGGAATAAGAGGCTCTCAGGAAAGAGGAAGCCAGGGAAAGGTTTGGAACAGCCTCCAAAGTGGAAAAGAGAACCCATCAAGGCTGAGTGCAACATGCCATGCTGAGGTGAGGGGCCAGTTCAAAGTGTATGATAGCCATGTGTAATAGTTCCATTTGGCGTGGCTATGTGACTTCCTTCAGCAGTTTAGAAAACATTCAGGCAAAGGTGGGAATAATCCAGAGTTGCAGCTTGGGGATGGAAAAACAGAGGTTAAAACCAAACAAAGATCTGAAGTGATTGAGATCAGAAGGCTGGAAAGTAGAAGCAGGAAAGGCAAGGCAAGAGCAGGAAAGAGAAGGCAGGGAAATGCAAGGAACAATTGCACTGCCTGAATCCAAGAGGCAAATTTGAGACTTTTCATGAAGAGAAAGGAAATGGCTGCTGAAAAGGAAGCATTTGCTTGTCTCCCAGGTAATAATGAAGTAGAGTCCCAGAGGCTGTCATGTGAGAGATGATTTTGCAAGGATCAAAGGAAGAAAAGCATGGTGGCATTGCTCCGGGGATGCACCAGATAACAACAATCGAGCCCTTGTCTTACCCAGGCAGGTTTCCAGCCCAGAACTGAGAATCTCCTCAGACTTGTCCACACTGATGACTCCTACTCACGTCTGGTGATTCATATGGACACAAACAATTCACCAGAAGCAATCTGGAAAGAATTGCCAAAGACTACAACTCCAAAGACAACAACGATTTGGGTAAGAAATGGTAGACCATAGAGAAACGGGTCGTTTTTTGCCTTGAAGCTGCTCACTGAAAACAAAGACTGCAAATGGGAAAAAATTCAATTGCTTAAGAAGATGATGTCTGTTAAGGGGATCCTATTTTCTAGACTTGAAAAATAGGAATAACAAACAGGAGTTTGTTGGCCAGGAGGCCAGGGTTGGAGTAAATTTAACAAAGATTGATTATTTGGCTAGGTGACTTGCCTTTAAAATAAAAAGGATGGGTGGGGGGGAGTCTCAAAATATTTATTTAAGCTAGATATCACAAATAAGAGAACAATGAAACAAAAATAACAGTTGGAGACAAAATCTAAGAAAGAAATCAATGACATCAAATGTCTATGTAAGAAAGAAACCGGTGACAAGATTCATGACATCAAATACTATGTAGAAAGGTTTAGGCAATAAACAAGCTAAACAATGCAAAGAGATCAGTTTGATTTCATAGCTATCCCTGAGACTTAGTATCTGGGATTTGGAATATAGCTATGGATGACTAACCCTTATTCAAAATAGTTAAAAGGGGAAGCAGGAGTTAGCATTATGTATTAAAAAGTTATATTTCCATGAGAAAAGACAGGAACCAAAGAGGGACTCATGGTGGAGAACATTTAGGTGAAATCAATGGAGAGATTGATTTTGTCATTGGTATATATTTTAGGAGCTGAACAGAGAGAGGCTAAAGATGAAGCTTACAAATATGACACAGAGGCATGATATAATAATATTGGAAAACATATTATTCAAACATCTTTTTGCATTCTTTCTCTGTCTCTATCTCTCTGTTTCTGCCAAAGTAGAATAGCTAATAACTTCTTGACTTCTCTCAATTCTAATTACATCCCTCAAAAACTTAAAAAAACAAGTGGAAATTTTATTTTGACTCTGATTCTTAACCCCAGGGAAGAATTGGTTATTGGAATGGAAATGATGAGAACCTTGGAGGGAAGAGACTATTCCCTCTCGAGTTTATAAGAGAATAGAGGACAATTAGACATAGTTTGACATGAAGGGCAGATTTCAAAAGATTCAGAAGGAGGCTTGGAAGGAACCAACAGATTAAAATACCAAATGAAAATACAGTTTGGAGGGATGAAAATCTCTTCAGAATGAAATTCTAAAGAAACAAAGAGAAGCAATTGTAATGAGGAAGAAAAATAGTAGTTGTCTAAAACCAACTGTGGATGTATTTTATTATTTTTTTTAAAGAAAGAGTTTATTTATTTTGAGTTTTACAATTTTCCCCCTAATCTTACTTCCCTCCCCCACTCCCCCCACAGAAGGCATTCTGTTAGTCTTTACATTGTTTCCATGGTATCCATTGATCTAAATTGAATGTGATGAGAGAGAAATCCTATATGGATGAATTTTAAATATTATTTTAACTTTTTAACTTCAAGTTTAAATGTGTACATATTTACACACTAATGTTGGAAGCAAAGGTAGGTAACATAGAGTGAATATAAGAGCATGGAATGGTACTGGGAAGCTGTCGAGAGGGCTAAGGCTCAAAATAAGCTGAGGTTTCTGAAGTAGACTCAAAATGACAACAACAAAATATGAACCATAAGGGGAAAAAAGAGGAAGATCAAAATAGGAAGAGGATCATTGCTGTGGGTGGATAAGATGATAACTGACAACAGGGGGGGGCAGTTACTCAATTCCTGGAGAATGACCACTTAATACCCACAAAATGGCTGGCACAGGATTGATACCCAATACAGGAAAGGGAATAATGAGAGAAGAAGCTACCTTGAATGGATTCAAGTCCTCTAGTTTAGATGAATTATATTCCCCCAACCTGACAAATGTGGTTGGTGGGCCACTGTCAGTAATATTTGAAAGGTCATGGAGCGAGCATGAGAGAGGAACCACAGAACTGTAACACTCTGACTGGAGAAGGGCAAATGTGTTGATTTTCAAGAACAGTGAAAAAATAGTTTTTAAATTCTAAGACTGGATCATAGATCCAGACCCCTTAGAAGTCATTCTAACCCCATCCTTTTACAGATGAGGAAACTCAGTCCATAAATCACAGAAATAGAATTTGAACCTGTGACCTCTAAATTCAGTTGTCTGCATGCATATATGGATCGACATCTATGTGTATGTGTGTATATGTATGGATATCATGTATATTGTATATTCGTGCCTGTTTGGATATATGCCTATTTGAATATGTCTGCACATGCATGTGAATTCATGCATATGGTATGCATTCGTGTGTATACAAATTCATCTGTATGGTCATTGTACATATAGTGTGTGTGTGTGTGTGTGTGTGTCCACAAATGGATGGATATATGTTTACATGCTTTAAGTTCCTATTAGACTAGCTGCTCAGGATGTGTTAGGTTCCTGCTGGCTGGTTTATCCTTACCCAGGTGAACATTAAAGGGGCAGGAGACAAAGGAGACAAGTATGACAAGTTCTCCTTAAAGTTCTCCTGGTTCTCTGTGGTCTCCATTTATTAAACCAAATACAAGTGCTTAAATATCCTCCCCAGTCCCTGCTCCATTCCCACTCCTGTGGCACTTAATAAAACAAGGCCCTGGTACTCGCAGACACCAGGTGATGAAAGTTTACAGTACTCTCACACACAACAGTCCCGTACATATGTGCATGTGTATGTAGACTCTATGTGCATGTCTGCATGAATATTTATGTGAGGGCACATGTACTGTGCATGTGTGTGTACATGGATGTATGCTCATGTGAATGTCTGTGTGCACATACATGCCTAAATGCACGTGTAGATTGTGAATGTGTGTGCATTGTATGGTACATGTGTGTGGATAACTAGGTATGTGGATGTGTGTGCATCCATGTACATGCATGTCTCTTTGTAATGGTATTACACAGAGACATATGGCACATGTGTGTATGCATGTGCATATCAATGGGCATATGTTTACTATGACAGATAATTCAATTCTCTTTTGTATTTTTTAAAAATAGCAATAAATAAAGAATGTCTTCTTCAAAAATGGAAACCTCCACCTATAGAATCTCCTCTGGATGAGGTCTGGTTTGGCCTGAGATGGGGGATGGGCAATATGACCATCTTCAGGTGTCTATCAGGGCTGAAATAGACACATAATTCCCCTAAGGATTTGGATTTCATCAGGTTCTCCCTTTTATTCCTTCTCTCACCACCAATCTCCAGCTTCCATCCTAACGCAGGGTGGGAATGATCAGAATAAACTCAGCTTTGGGATGCTGCCAGCTCCTATTTCAGATGCCTTCAGTAGCCCACCACTACTGGGGGCAGCTAGGTGGTGCAGTGGATAGAGCATTGGTCCTAGAGTCAGGCAGATGGGAGTTCGAATCTAGCATCAGACTTTTGACACTAGCTGTGAGACCTTGGGCAAGTCACTTCATCCTGATTGCCTCACACCCAGGGCCATCTCCAGTTGTCCTGATTCATATCTGGCCACTGGATTCAATTAGATTAAGAGGAGAAAGTGAGGCTGGTGCCTTAACCCCCCTCTCCCACATAAATCCAATTCACGAGCTTGTCAGAGCCTCACCTCCCTGATGTCATCTTCTTCTTCAAGGACGAAGGATAAACATCATCTCCTTTTTCCTCTCCCCTCCCCCTTCTTCCAATGCCTAGACTATGTCCCATTCGGGAGAGTCTTGTACTAAACTGTCTATGAATCATCTTCAGCCTAAGTCTGGCTAATCAAGAATTAAGACTTAGCTGGAGGCTTCTACATTTAAATAGCGGCTCCTGAAGACCAAAAAGCCTCTAAGGTTCCAAGAAAGGAATATAGAAGGGAGGGAATTCAGGTCCCTGACAGATGGCAGGAGGTAGTGGGGGGGGAGGAGGAGGCCTTTCCTGGTACCAGGCCAACTCTTCCTTAGGGTTATGCTTTTGCTTTTCCCCTTTCAAAAATGGCTCTTTTCCCTCCATCTCCAGGGGCAGCTAGGTGGCACAGAGGGCAGAGCACTGGCCCTGGAGTCAGGAGGACCAGAGTTCAAATCTAGTCTCAGACCCTTAATAATTACTTAGTTGTGTGATCTTGGGCAGGTCACTTAACCCCATTGCCTTGCAAAAACTAAAAAAAAGTGACTGCAAATAACTGATCAGGAGGAGGATCAGAGGAGAAAGAAAAGAGGGAGACAGAAGAGGGAAGGGAGAAAAGAAAGGAGAGAAAGAGAGAAGGGAGAGGGACAAAAAGAGGTAGAGAAGGGAGAAGGAAAGGAAGGAGAGGAGAGAAGGAAAGAAGACGAGAGAAAGGAAGGAAAGGATGGGTAGAGGGAGAAAAGGAGAGAGCGAGGGAGAGGGAAAAGGGTGAGGGAGAGAAGAGACAGGTACAGAAAAAGAAAGATAAGCGGAGAGATAGAGATCGGGAAATGATGATAATGTTTGTCTTTTGTCCTTGAAGAGAACCATGACATCAGGGAGGTGATGCCATGACAAGTACATGATTTGGATTTGAGTGAGGGGGGCTGTGCTAGGTCAGCAGCCTCACTTTCTCTTCCAGAGCCATGTGGATCCAATGGTCAGATATGAATCAGGACAACTGGAGATGGCCCTGGATGTGAGGCAATCAGAGTGAAGTGACTTGCCCAAGATCACACAGCTAGTATGCATCAAGTGTCTGAGCTTGGATTCAAACTCCCATGCTCCTGACTCCAAGGCCAATGTTTGATCCACCAAGGCACCATGCTGCCCCTGGAGATGGGGGGGGAAAGAGAAGGAGAAGGAATGAGGAGGGAAAGATGCAGGGTAAGAAAGAGGGAAGGAGGGAGAGGAAGGAGAAATAGGGAGAGGGAAAAGAAGGGGAGAAGAGAGAGGGAAAGAGGGAAAGGAAGGAGAGAAAGAAGAAAGAGGGAGAAGGAAGGAAAAGAAGGAAAGAAGACTAAAAAGGAGAAGAGGAAGAAGAGGAGGAGGAAGAAGAAAGGAGGAGAAGGAGGAGGAGGAGGAGGAGGAGAAGAAGAAGAAGAAGAAGAAGAAGAACTCCTATGAGAACACTCTGCTTGCCAGAGAACCTGCCTAATCATTCCCAGCAGAGACAACTGGATACCTCATTGAAGGGAAGTGGGCAAGCAGGAGTGAAAGGACCTCAGTGTCCCTAGGAAAGGAGCTATGAGCAGTGTTGGCCGTTATGGAGACATCCCATTTGCAGCCTGGAGTGGGTGTGCTGAGGGAAGGGGCCTTGGCTTGGTGGGCTGCAGCTAAATGACAAATAAAGCAAGTAAGAAAGGGGCCCACCCTGTACTTTCTAGGTCATGCTCCTAGAAAGGTGCTTAAACTAAATGACTTTATATGGAACCTAAGGAAACTGGAGTTGAAGTCCAGCCCTTGCCAGTAATTACATTGAACTCAGGAAAATCTAAATTCCCATTAGCAGTGTGCTGTTTAACAATCAGATCTCTGGGGGGAATGTAGAGACACACTTTTTTTTAATCAGAATCATCACATTTTCTCCAATCACTTTCTTAAGTCTAAACTAGAAATAAAAAGCAGTAATTCATAGTTTTGGAGGTTTAAATGCTCACACTGAAAATTTAACACTCAGCTCCCATAAACCTGGTTGGAGCTGGCTCCAGCACAGTCCAGGTTCAGGTCATGTTTGTGACACTCCAGCCCCTTCAACCTTGAACAGTCATTTTCTCTCTGTGGACCTCAACGAGTTCCCTCTTCTGACATATGGGAAGGCAGAACCACTTGCTCTCTGGTCCTTCCAGGGAGACTGAAGGCAGAGAATGTCAGTGGCACTGATAATTAATCCATCAATCAATAAAAGCCAGTGATATACTAAGCACTGGGGGATAAAAAGGAAATGATCTCTGCCCTCAGACAACTTACATTTTAATGGAGGTGAGTGGGAACAATGTGGAGCCATATTGACTGGAGAATCAGAGCACCAGGGTTCAAATCATGTTTATGATACTTTGAGCAAATTACTCTCTGGGCCTCAGTTTCCTCATCTGTATTCAATTGTATTATTATGTATTATTATCTATTCAATTGTGTTAGATGGCCTTTGATGCAGTCAACAGCTTATAAAATTATTGTCTATTTGGACAGGAGTATTTAGTTCAACCCATTGGCTATGAGCAAAAATCTCTGTTTCTCTTTATCTCTGCTCTTTGTGGGGCTCTTTCTCCTTCTGTCTCTCTCTAGTCTCCCCGTCTTGCCTCCTCCCCCTTCCCTCCCATATTTCATCCTGGTAAGTGGCTAATATCGGAGTGGGGTGGCAGCCTTTTCCTTTTCTGACTTTCTAAACTATATTTGCCTTTTTTTTTGGAAATTATGTGCGTTCACTTCAAGAAATATTAGCTTACTTAGCTGTGTGACCTTGGGCAAGTCACTTAACCCCACTCTCTTGCAAAAACCCCTAAAAAACAAGGCTATTAGGAAGCATCTCTCTAGTCCAGCAGTCGCTGACAGAGGAGGGAGGACAGTTGGGATCAGGTAACAGGCTAGCCCAAGTTCTAGTTAAGCTGCCCACTAGATGTGTGTGACCTTGACCAAGTCCCTTAACTTGGTGATGTCCTCAGGGGCATCCCAAGGGGTCAAGGAGGAAGAGCTGGAATAAGCACAGGACCCTGAGATCAGCCTTCTTTTGCCAACCCTGGGTTGGGTCCTGGGCCTTCCCAGATGCCTTTTCCAGGAAGATGGGCCTTCTAATGAACAGGAACTCCTCCTTCCTAAACTGGATATGGGCTAAAGGACAAGGGGCCTTGAGCTGTTGTTTTTCCCTTTCCTGACATCCCTCCTTCCCCTTGGGGATGATTTCCTCAGCAATGCAGGCAGCAGCTGTGGCTCTGGGCCCTCCCCAGAGCCTGGGAATGTTTCTGTCCTCTCCCTCAACCTTAATGAGCCATCAGGAGGGAGCAGCTTCCAGAGGGTGGGGGGGCACGGGGAGGGAAGGAAAGAGGGAAGGAGAGAATCTCTCCTATCAACTTCAGGTCCATTTCCTGGACCAAATCTGAAGGTCTTCACCCACTGCCTGTGAATTTGGCTTTGGTCTAAAAACATTTTTATAACGATGTCAATAGAATTGTTTTCCTTTGAGATTCCATGGAAAAATATGCCTCTGAGAAGGGGGTTCATTGACTTCCCAGACTGCCCGGCACGAGGGGCTTAGTCGGGGTCTGTCCCTGCCCTGGGGGTGCTGTCCAGTGTCCCACCGTGTAAACAAATTCTCCCCTAGAGTATCAGCTCCTCAAGGACAGGCACTATTTTTCCTTTGTTTTCCCAGTACTTAGCCTAGTGTCTGCCATAGAGAAAGAAAGCTTTTTGTAAATGTTTATTAACTAATGATAGAAAAGGGGAGAAGTTATGGGAAGGATGCCAGGGAAAGGAAGCCTCCAATCTTATTGTTTGCTTTGGCCTCTTGGATTTTTATAGAGTTCGGGGAGGAAGGATGCCATAGGGGATTGATCCCTAGCTGTGGGTGGGGGGAGGATGCTATAGGGGATTGATCCTTAGCTGTGGGTGGAGGAAGGATGCTATAGGGGATTGATCCCTAGCTGTGAGTGGAGGAAGGATGCCATAGGGGATTGATCCCTAGCTGTGGGTGGGGGAAGGATGCTATAGGGGATTGATCCTTAGCTGTGGGTGGGGGGAGGATGTTATAGCAGATTGATCCTTAGCTGTGGGTGGGGGGAGGATGTTATAGGGGATTGATCCTTACTTAGCTGTGGGTGGGAGAAGGATGCTATAGGGGATTGATCCCTAGCTCTGAGTGGGGGAAGGATGCTATAGGGGATTGATCCTTAGCTGTGGGTGGGGGAAGGATGCTATAGGGGATTGATCCCTAGCTGTGGGTGGGGGGAGGATGCTATAGGAGATTGATCCTTAGCTGTGGGTGGGGGAAGGATGCTATAGGGGATTGATCCCTAGCTGTGAGTGGAGGAAGGATGCCATAGGGGATTGATCCCTAGCTGTGGGTGGGGGAAGGATGCTATAGGGGATTGATCCTTAGCTGTGGGTGGGGGAAGGATGTTATAGGGGATTGATCCTTAGCTGTGGGTGGGGGAAGGATGCCATAGGGGATTGATCCTTAGCTGTGGGTGGAGGAAGGATGCCATAGGGGATTGATCCCTAGCTGTGAGTGGAGGAAGGATGCCATAGGGGATTGATCCCTAGCTGTGAGTGGAGGAAGGATGCCATAGGGGATTGATCCCTAGCTGTGGGTGGGGGGAGGATGCTATAGGGGATTGATCCTTAGCTGTGGGTGGGGGAAGGATGCTATAGGGGATTGATCCCTAGCTGTGAGTGGAGGAAGGATGCCATAGGGGATTGATCCCTAGCTGTGAGTGCAGGAAGGATGCCATAGGGGATTGATCCCTAGCTGTGGGTGGGGGAAGGATGCTATAGGGGATTGATCCTTAGCTGTGGGTGGGGGAAGGATGCTATAGGGGATTGATCCCTAGCTGTGGGTGGGGGGAGGATGCTATAGGGGATTGATCCCTAGCTGTGGGTGGGGGGA